>NW_007247779.1:92566-116674 GCF_000164805.1 Carlito syrichta | reverse complement strand
TGAGGTGAGTGGATTGCCTGAGCCCGCGGGTTCGAGACCTGCCTGGGCAACTTGGTGAGACCTCATCTCTACAATAAATAAAGAAATCAGCCGGGTATGGTAGCACGTGCCTATAATTCCAGCTACTCAGAAGGCTGAGGCTGAAGGATCGCCGGAGCCCAGTGGGTCGAGGCTACAGTGGCCAGGAGCGGCCACTGCACTCCAGTCTGGGCGACTAAGTGAGACTTCAACTCAAAAAAAAAAAAAAAAAAAAGAGAATACATACTGCTATGACTTTTGATTTCTCTCTTCTTGACCTCCATTGGCCAGTGCAGTAACTGTTAGCCACATGTGGCTATAAAGCACTTGAAATGTGGCAAGTCTGAATTGAATGTGCTGTAAGGGTAAGATGCACAGCAGATTTCAGAGACATAACACACACACAAGGAATGCAAAATCCCATTACTAGTTTTTATATTGATAACATGTTGACAATATTTTTTATATATTGGCCTAAATAAAATATTAAAATTAATTTTGCCTGTTTCTTTTTAACCTTTTAATGTGTCTCCTAGGAGACTTAGTTTGTTTAATTTAGTAGTTTTGGGAGGTACAAATAGTTTTTGGTCTGGGCTTTAAGTGTACCCACTACCTGAAAACTTAATATTATATATATGGCCCACAGTTATGGTCTGCATTATTAGAATTATTTCTGTTGGGCAGTGTCATTTTAGGTACCTAAAATTATTTTCCATAACTTACTTGCTTCTTTCTTCTGATTGCTCTCAGGAAATCACTCAGAAAATCCTAGAAGCTGTGGGGAACATTGCTGGCTCTTCCTTGGAGCAAACCAGCTGGCTCAGCAGAAACCTGGAAGTGAAGGCCCAGCCTCAGGCCTCTCTAGAGGAATCTGAGGCTGAGGAAGACATGTATGGTAGGTGCAGAAGAGTTAGAAAATAATGCTCGTGATCAGCTAGTGGTTCTAGTGTTTTCTTAAGAAAGATTTTAAGTGTTCTCACCACAAAAAAAAAGAAAGACAGTGTGTGAGGTGATGCGTATGTTGAATAACTTGGTTGTGTTGATCATTTCACAATGCATACATATTTTAAGACATCAAATTATAACCTTAAATGTATACCAGTTTTATTTGTCCATTATCCCTCATTACAGCGGGGAGGAGGAGGTATTGGAAAGTTAAAAAAAAGTTTAGGCATAGGAAAAAGCAAGCCACCTTCTTAGATCTGCATTAATTCACTCAAGCCTTTTCTTTATATTCATAGCTAAATGACTAAGCTGTCCGTTTTTATGTCTTAAAATGTATATACAATATACAGTAGGGTTCTACAGATCGTATCACACGTGACATAGGCTACCATGTTAAACCTTCACTGAGCTTCCTTAGGGGCTAAAAAGTCACTTCCCAAAATAATTTACAGGGACTTGGTAACAGAAATCTGCATGGCATAAAGATGATGAGAGTGAAAATGTGTGGAATTTTTGTTTTGTTTTTTTGAGTCAAAGTCTCACTCTGTCGTCCAGGCTAGAGTACAGTGGTACAATCACAGCCACCTCAGCCTCAACCTGCTGGGCTCAGGCGATTCTTTGCCTCAGCTTTCCAAGTTGCTGGAACTACAGGTGTGCTCTACCACACCCAGTTAATTTTGTGTTGTTGTTGTCGAGAAGGAGTCTCACCAAGTTACCCAGGCTGGTCTCAAACTCCTAGGCTCTGGCAACCTCCTCACCTCCAAATCTCAAAGTGCTGGGATCACAGGCCTGAGCTACTATGCCTGGCATGAATGTCTGTTTTTCTTTTTGTGGAGCTGTGGAAAAGAAACTTAGTAAATCAGCAAACTGTTGTAAGACATTTCATGTCGTGTATTTCATTTCAGACTAATACAGTCTTGCCCTTCAGTGATCCCAGTGACCCCAGCTTCTTTTCTGAGGTGTGAAGATCACAGGTGTGTGCCTGAGGTGTGAAGGTTACAGAGACTACAGGCACCCCAGCCTTATTATTAGTCATGGCTTCTTAGGACGATGGTCAGGAGACCCAAAGAAGTTTAGTGATCACCAAGAGACTCTTGAGGAGTCTGAATTAAATGTGACAGTGTAGATTGTCAGTTGCCCACATCCTAAAGACCACCAGACCAATCTGTCAACCAGGCATGTCTTAGGTCATTAGACCTACTGCTGTCAGGAAGTCATATATTATCTCAAGGAGGGCAGTCAGGGGAGGATACTTGAGTTTTAGAGCCTTGGCTGAGACATTTTATGGCAAATCTTTCAAGGTGGAGAACTGATTGGGATTGTGCAGTTAATGATAAAATACCTTCAGATTGGTGGGCGGGTATGAGGAAAAGGCCTGGAACTGATTGTTTTTTTGTTGCTGTTTTGGTTTTTTTTTTTTTGAGTCAGAGTCTCACTCTGTAGCCCAGGCCTGGAAGTGAATCTTGATGAGCAAGTGGCTAGTTTTGATAAGTAAAGCTATTTTCATTGGTGTGCCATTTTTATTTCAGAATTAAGTATATCATGGGGCAACGGATTATCTTAGCTAGTTCTCAGTCTATTAAGTCCCCTGCTTACAAGCAGATTCCATTCTGAGAGCACATTTGTAAGTCCAATCTGTTCATGAGTTCAACAGAATTAACCTAGGTACTAAACTAACACAGTCAGCTATATAGTACTGTATTATAATAGGTTTATAATACTTTTCACACAAATAATACATTAAAAAAACACAAGAAATAAAAACAGTATTTTTAATCTTCCAGTATAGTATCTCGAAAAGTACAGTACAGTGCACCAATTGGCATATAAGGGCTGTATGTATGTCAGACATGAACTAACTGATGTGATTGAACATGTGAACACACGTTCACATCTTTGAAAGGTCACAACTTCAAAGGTTCGTATGTAAGGGACTTAATGTTTTATTTAATATAAGGACAGTAGAATGTGCCCAGGGTTAGTGTTGCTTAACACAGGACAGGAAGGTATGTTTGGTCCCAGTTTTAGTTAATCCAGGAACAAGAAACTGCTTATCAATTCTCAGTATGAACTGGCACAGTACCTGCCACAGAGTAAATGTTCAAATATTGCTATCTTTTATTATTTTGTTATAATTGTTAGCAGTAGTTGCACCATCAGAAACAAAGCTAAATTTGTCTTTTTTTTTTTTTTTTTTTTTGAGTTGGAGTCTCACTCTGTCACCCAGACTGGAGTGCAGTGGCCGCTCCCAGCCACCGCAGCCTCAACCTGCTGGGCTCTGGCGATCCTTCCGCCTCAGCCTTCCGAGTAGCCGGAATTGCAGGCATGTGCTACCACACCCGACTGATTTTTTGATTTATTGTAGAGATGAGGTCTCGCTGCCCAGGCGGATCTTGAACCCGTGGACTCAGGCAATCCACTCATCTCAGCCTCCCGAAAGCGCGGGATTACAGGCTGAGCCACCAAGCCCGGCAAATTTGTCATTTTTAATACACAAGGAAAGAAGTATCAATAAGTCAGGGCTATCTTCTCTTGCAAGTAACAGAAATCCATTTTAGACTAACAGAAACAAAAAGAACAAAACAAAGAACTTTTTGGCTCTTATATGTGAAAAACGCAAAGATCTGTATCTGGTTTGAGGCAAAGCAGGAACCAGGTGCTCAAATGAGCTCCACTGAGTTTCACACAGACTTTGGATGACTCTTCTTGGGTCATGTGCCTGACCGGTGGAATAGCGGGAGGGCTGGTGCACTGAGGACACAGGAAATGGGCTCTTACCCTAAAGAAGGTTCTCTTCCCAGTAGGAGGAGGGGCAGGTGCTGGGCAGACACACTGTGGTCCCATGGTCTATTACTTCTGCCGTTTTTAATAGCTGGCCTTGTGGTTTGCATCAGAGAATAATTATACTTTACTCTGTAATGAAGACATTCTCATTTGCTAGTCTAAGCCCAGAGTTATGCTTCCTCAGGCTGTGTGATGGCAACAGTTGTGGTTCTAGGGAAAGAGCTCTTGTTTCTGACTGACTGATTTGCCTTTGGCTCTTGCTGTCCTGTGTACTGCTGTGCTGATTAACCTATTTCAGCACGGTGCAGCTGTGTTGACTTGGTTAAGTCAAGTGTTATTGGGCCTGGTTTTTGTGCAATAATTAAATTTAACCTTGAGACAATCCTGTAGTAAAATGATTACCTGAATTTTTTTTTAATCTTTAGAAATCATAGGATTCCAACACTGGAAGTGATTTTTGAGCTTCTCAGTAAGCCTTAATTAGCAAATTATAGAATACCGAAAAATGAAATGTTTGGATCATAGCTGTATTTTGTTTCAGTCTTGATGAACAAACTTGAGTGTGTGTACTGGCCATGTCAAGCATGATGGAGAATGAGGCTTCAGAATGATGTGTTTTCTCCACTCAAAGCTTCTGTGCATGCAGTGGAGGCCCAGATTCTTGAGTATGATCTTGTGAGAGACACTTCTGGGGGTGCCATGCATTGTGTTCTGGGTGCTGGTACCAAAGCAGCAAACAAAACAAGCAGGACATCTATCTGCTCTCATGGTCCACAAGGAAGGATGAGCATCAGAAAGTAAATTACCTTGCCAAGCATGGTGGCTCATGCCTGTAATTCCAGTACTCTGGGAGGCCAAAGCAAGAGGATTTCTTGAGACTAGTAGTTTGAGATCAGCCTGGGCAATGTAGCGAGACTTTATCTCTGCAAAAAATTAGCTGGGTATGGTGGCGCACACCTGTAGTCCCAGCTACTCGGGAGGCTGAGGTGGAAGGATGGCCTGAGTCCAGGAGGTTGAGGCTGTAGTGAGCTGTGATTATGCCACTGCACTCTAGCCTGGGCAACAGAGTGAGACCCCTCAACTAAAAATACACACACACACACACACACACACACACACACACACACACACACACACATATAAATAATGTTTAAAATGGAGTAAATTACCAAGGGTATCTTTACAACTCTTCTGAAATCTAAAATTGTTTCAAATTAAAAGTTTCTTTAGTGACAAAAAAGTAAATTACTGGCCAGGTGCGGTTGCTCATCCCGGTAATGCCCAGCGCTTTGACAGGCCAAGGTGGCTTGAGACCAGGAGTTCAAGACCAGTTTGAGTGACATAGCCAATACCCACCTCTTCAAAAAATAAAAAAATTAGCCAGCCACAGTGGAATGTGCCTGTAGTCCCAGCTAATCTGAGGTTGAGGTGGGAGGATCCCTTGAATCCAAGAATTCAAGATTGTAGTGAGCCATGATAACACCACTGCACTCCAGCCTGGGTGAGAAAGTAAGACCCTGTCTCAAAATAATAATAACAAAGTGAATTACTCAGAGAATTTCAGGTTGAACATAATAATTTGAGGAAAATAAGAGTGATGTGGTAAGGAGCAACTGAGAGTGGGTCATTGATGACTTTGGATATTACAGAACATGTCCCCAAGGAGGTGACAGTTGTGCTGAGAAATGAAAGACAAGGGGGCAGCTCTGCAGAGATCTGGGAAGGCACTGTTCAGTGGAGGTGGCAGGCACTGGTGGGAGTGGACTGAGACTGAGAAGTCTGAGAGCAGTGAGGCTGGAGCTTGCTGAGAGTTATCAGGAGAGGGCAGAGAGAAGGTGGGCACTGACGGTTGGTAGGCTTGGTCTCCAGCACAGTAAAAAATTGACTTTTATCCCACTTGCTGTGGGAAGCCATTAAAGTATTTAGAGCAATGACATCATCTTAGTCAAACTTTAGGAAACATCACTTTGGCTGCTGTGAGCAGTATAGGCTATATTGAATGAGAGCAGAAAGTGGGAATCTGGTTACAAAGATTTCGCAGAGGCTTGGGCAAAATATGATACAATACTGACTTGTAGGCAGGCTCAATAGAGAGAGACAGTTTAAATGCAGAGTCAACAGGACTTGCTGATAGATTGAATGTGATAGTTTTTTAAAAATGCAATGAGGATGACTTCATTTTTGGCTTAAGCATTTATTGAGGTGGGAAGAGGGAAGGAAGAACGTTTGGAGAGGGAAATTGAGCTTGGTTTTGCACATATTAAATCTGACATGAGTGAGTCAAGCACAGTGACTCACGCCTGTAATCCCAGCACTTTGGGAGGCCAAGGCGGGAGGATTGCTTGAGGTCAGGAGTTTGGTCTCTATAAAATAAAAAATAAGAATTAGCCAAAAGTAGTGATATGCACTATAGTCTTAGCCACTCTGGTGGCTGAGGTGGGAGGATCACTGGAGCCCAGGAGTTCCAGGTTGCACTCTATGCTGGGTGATAGAGCGGGATCCTGTCTCTAACACAAACACTTAGATGACTGGAAAGATAAAAATCCAGCAAAGATGTGAAGCAGTTCCTGAGATAAGCGATAAAGCAAGAGTACATAGAGGCATATAATCTTGAAGATTTTTTAAAAGAGGGGCATCCCCATGGTCGAGGCCCACTGGGAAGGAGAGTGAGGTAACAGAGAACTTCTGGATTTGACAGTGTGAAAGTTGTTGGGGGTGGACAGGTAGGGTGATGAGGGGACACCTGAAGAGTAGCTGGAGAAGAGGCTGGGAAATGAGCAAATGGGGACCTCACTGAGGTTCAGTTGTTAATAGGTGGTAACTGAGTTGAATTAGGGCCAGAATGTTGATTGCCTTGATTTGTTTTCAAATTGGAATGTCTCAAAGCCTGTTTACATGGTGATAGAACAGTACAGCAGAGGAGGAAATGAACATGAGAGAGAAAGGATAATATTAGAAAGCAAAGTCCCTGATGGCCACTGGGCTGGGATTGATATCATAAATGGAACTATTGTTTTTGTTTGTTTGTTGGAGTTGGTGTCTCACTCTGTCACTCAAACTTAAGTGCCGTAGCACCATCACAGCTTACTGCCACCTCAACCTCCTGGGCTTGGGAGATTCTTCCATCTCAGCCTCCCAGTTCACTGAGACTAAAGGCATGAGCCACTGTGCCCGGCAAGGAACTATCTAGTGATAGGAACCGGAGACATGTCTAGTAAAACAGGAGACAAGGCAGAGAACATAGACATAAATGCTTTGGGCAACCTATAGTGGCAAAGAGAAGGGGTTCCCATTTGATGGTGCTAATTTTCTCAATGAAGTACTAGGTGAGGTTATCAACTGACCAGGGGAGGAGTTGATGGGTATTAAGGGGTGATGCGAGAGGATTAGGTTGGAGAGTGGGAAAGCTAGCAGAACACTGAGGGACATGAGGTAGGCTTGTCCGCTAGCATCAGGTCCCTTGCGAGACTCATGGTCATGAAATAAGGTGAGATCCATTGCACAGCAATGTAATTTCTTCCAGAACATTTAACTATGCAGAACAGCATGGACAGATCATTGGGTTTAGCCAACAGTGCGTTTTCCTAGGTGAGTCCTTCTAGGGGAGAGAGAAGCAACAGCATTCAGGGTGTTTGCTAGGCAGATGACTGATCCCCCTGGTGTGTATGTGGCTGGGGGGAGATGGAGAAGTAAAGACCTCAGGGGCTGCTGGGCAGTAAGGGTGTAGTAGACTCAGGGGCCAGAGCCCTGACCTAGATTCAAGAAAGTGCCCAAGAGTGGTCAGAGCAGGATACTAGAAATGAGATTTGGGATATGGTGGTTCTGGAAATTGGTGATGTCAAGTGTGTGACAGTGGCGGGAGTGGCTAAGCTGGAGTGGAGTGGAAAATGGTCGGGAGAGAAGCGGGCAATAGGCTTGGAGGCCAGGACGTGGGGTAGAGCATCCAAGGGGATACAATGACAAGAATAAAAACAGAAAGGAAGACATTGAGTTTATTTGATCAAAGTATACAGGTTCTTCATTGCTATGATTGAATGTTACCAGAGAATACCCAAGTTACATGTACAGTCAGTGTGAAAGGTGGGACCTCACGGCTCATGTCTGTGGGATGCTTTTGGGGACAGTAAACAGTGACTTGTCCATCACAGTTAAAGAACAAATGCCTCCTTCTGTTCGCAGATGCTGCTGCAGCTTCAGCAATGGTGTCTGCCTCTGCCCCTTCTGTGTACAGTGTGCAGGCCCTCTCTCTCCTGGCAGAGGTAAACACTCACCTGACTTGTCATCCCTCATGGAAACCAGCACTGCCCTGAATCATGAAGGTGCTCATTCATTCTCAGGTGCCAGTGGGTGTGGGCCACACCCTCCCAGGCCTGTCAGGCAGCGTTGGCCTCAAGCTGTATTGTGGAGTTTTCTGGTTATGTTTTGCTTTAAGAACTACACTTTTCTTTTCTTTTTTCTCTCTGTTTTTTTTTTTTTCTTTCTGAGATGTGGTCTTACTCTGTTACCCAGGCTGGAGTGCAGTGGTATGATCGTAGCTCACTGTACCCTCAAACTGCTGGGCTCAAGTGATCCTCTCATCTCAGCCTTCCAAGTAGCTAGAACTGCAGGTGTGTACCACCATGCCTGGCTAATTTGTTACTTTTTCTTTTTTTGAGTCAGGTTCTCACTCTGTCCCAGGCTGGAGTGCAGTGGCACAATCATGGCTCACCACAGCCTCAACTACCGGGGCTCAGTCAATCCTTCTACCTCAGTCTCCCAAGTAGTTGGGACTACAGGCACATGCCACCATGCCTGGCTAATTTTTTGTTGTTTTTATAGAGATGGGATCTTGCTGTTTTGCCTAGGCTGTTCTCAAACTCCTGGGCTCAGGCAGTCCTTCTGCCTTGACCTCCCAAAGTATTGGGATAACAGGCATGAGTCACTGACCCAGCAATTATACTTCTTATGGTCACTTGCTTCCAAAGGTTTCTGTTTCTTATGGTCTCATTCTTTTAGGTTCTGGCTTCTCTCCTGGATATGGTTTATCGAAGTGATGAGAAAGAGAAAGCAGTGCCATTAATCTCCCGTTTGCTATATTATGTTTTTCCATACTTACGCAATCACAGGTAACGGTGTCTTTTCCATTTCATCCCATCCATTAGCAGAAAAATATGTTGAGAAATGAATCATTGGTTTTCCTTGGACAGCCTTGACTCTTCTCTCTTCCCACTCCCAATTAGCGCCTACAACACTCCCAGCTTCCGGGCTGGCACTCAGCTACTGAGCTCCCTGAGCGGCTATGCCTACACAAAACGGGCCTGGAAGAAAGAAGTCCTGGAACTGTTTCTGGACCCTGCCTTCTTTCAGATGGATACCTCTTGTTTTCAGTAAGAAAGGCTGTCCTGATGAAAATGTGCTCTAAATTTTCCTTTGGAAACAGTGTTTTGGTTTATATAATTACTTTCTGAAATGGAAACAGACCCATAGCATCAAATCAAACAATAGAAAATCATTATCATAGGCTCTTATGTTAATCTTGTATTCATGGAAAAGGAATTCTTTTAAAATACAAAGAATTTAACTCAACTAAGAAAACATATTATTTCTAAGAGTCTAACATGGGATTCCAGCGATACTTGGTCTCTCTAGTACCACTTTGTCTGGTGATCACAAAATCTCTGACTAACGTTGAGATGCCAGAGCCCACTGGTGGCCCTGGAGATATATTCACCCCACATCTCAGCTCACGTCCACAAGTTCATACTGAGGTCTTGCCACACCAACCAGAAATCCACTGAGACATAGGTGTGAGATGCACTTCCCGGGTCTTTTCCTTGGAGGTCAAGAAAACCACTCAGAGTCTTTCTTAGCACGGCCCGGCAGGTCTTTATTCATGACAGGGAGGTGAGGATGTAGAGGGTGGAGATTGGGGCAGCCTTTCTGCATGGCCTAAAAGCTTGCTCTGCCACCCCCAGAGGGCCACTTGGCATCCCGTGGCCTCCCTCCATGGAACCCTGTTACTCTGCAGTGGTAAACCATTTGGAAGTAAGAGCTCGGGGGCTTGTCTCCCCCACCTCTTTCCATCAGCATAACTGTAGGGACATCATCCTGTGTGAACAGATTTAAGAGCAGTCCTTGAAAAGCCAGAGCTCCTTGTCAATTATATTTTCTTTACCGTAAGTTGGGGAAGGTCATCATTCCTTCCCTGTATCAGGGCTATAAGTGATAAGCTTTAGCTTAGCTTTCCCTTATGCAAAACCTATTTATTTATGTCTCTAAACTCTTTTCAAAAAAACAGATCTTAAAGGGGTATGTTAATGCTTTTAATCAGACCATCATCAATTGCAAATTTAATTAACTTTGATTTTTTTAATATCTAGTTGGAAGTCCATTATTGACCATCTTTTGACTCACGAGAAAACAATGTTTAAGGATTTAATGAGTAAGTTCTATGTTCTTTGCACATAGTCACACTTTAAAAAAATCAGTGCCATCATAGCCAGTTTTACTATGAGTTTCCACACCCCACTTCTTTTCTGGTGCTGCCTAAGCCGCAAACTGTAATGTGATGTGCATGACATGTAGGGTCTAAATTAATAAGTCCCAGTTCCAGTCCACTGACAAGAAAACCTGGACAACCTTTTTTATAGTTTTATCTGGAGAAATATTGCTAAAAGTGGCCAGTTCTTCTTGACATTTGTGTTGAAAATAGTAAGTTTTCCATAATTTATTAGGAAATTATAAATTATATTATATAAATATAATATAGTATTAAATATATAATTATTATATATTTATATAATATATAATAATTATATAATATATATTATATAAATAATTATATAAATTATTAACATAAATTATAAACATAATTTATAATTTATGTTACTACACCTCACATCCTTTCTGAATACCCTGTCATTAAGTATAATTAAAGAAATAAAAGTATTTTTAAAAACACAAGTGGAAATAATAATCACATGCCCTGACTTAATCAAGATTATGATTTTTTACATTTGCATGAATATCCTATCACTTACCTCTAATTATGGTTTCTCACTAAGTGAAACATATTTACTATATTTATTCTAGACATGCAGAGCAGCTCTTTAAAACTGTTCTCAAGTTTTGAGCAGAAAGCCATGCTGTTAAAGCGCCAGGCTTTTGCAGTCTTCAGTGGAGAACTTGATCAATACCACCTTTACCTTCCCCTGATACAAGGTAAGATGGCTGTCTTAGTCTCTTTTGGCTGCTATAATAAAATACCTGACACTGGGGAATTTATAGTGTACAGAACTTTATTGCCTCACAGTTCTGGAGACTGAGAAATCCAATATCCAGGGGTTGACTTCTGGCGAGGTCCTTGTTGCCACATCCTATATTAGAAGGCAGAAGAGCAAGAGAGCAAGAGGGTGGCCAAACTCACCCTTGTATAACAGCACCAATCCTACCCATGAGGATGGAGCCCTCATAGCCTAATCACTTCTTAAATGCCCCACCTCCCAATACCAGTACATTGGCAATTAAATTTCAGCATGAATTCTGGAGGGGGCAAACATTCAAACCATAGCAACAGCTAATCTTTACCCACAGATAGACCCTTGAGGGACTGAGATGAGCATCTACTAGAGGGACCCACTGTGTAGTTTGGCACAATGGTCAGGTGTTAATATAAGTACTCTGCAGGGTTATCATAGAACTTCGGAAATATATTCATCAATTTGAAACTTTATTTTAAAAAATCAATTCTAATGTTTTTCATTTGTATTAGGTACATTTTAAAAGTCTGGCAGTACAGTGAAAGAATAATAATTTCTTAGCACCGTCTCCTGCTAGATTCTTCCTGTGGTTAAGATATTTGGTGTTTTTGGCAAGGCATGGTGGCTCACACCTATAATTCCAGTACTTTGAGAGGCCAAGGTGAGAGGATTGCCTGAGCCCATGGGTTTGAGACCAGCCTGGATAACTTGGCAAGACCTCATCTCTACAATAACTCAAAAAATTAGCCAGGCATGGTGGCACATGCCTGTAGTTCCAGCTACTTCGAAGACTGAGGCAGAAGGATCGTCTGAGCCCAGCAGGTTGAGGCTGTGGTGGCTGCGAGCATGCCACTGCATTCCAGCCTAGGTGACAGAGTGAGACTCCAACCCCCCCAAAGAAAAATATTTGGTGTTTTCCGTACACCCTTAATCAGCACCTTTAGTTGAAGCCAAGGAAGGAGCAAGTTTATGGAGAAGGATTTAATTTTTACTTAATTTTTTTTTTATTTTTTCATACTCACTATATTCTTTGTCTGAATTAAAAATGAATAATTGACTGGGCGCAGTGACTCACGCCTATAATCCCAGCACTTTGGGAGGCTGAGGTGAGAGGATTGCCTGAGCCCATGGGTTTAAGACCAGCCCAGGCAGCTTGGCAAGACCTCATCTCTACAATAAATCAGAAAATTAGCCAGACATGGCAGCGCATGCCTGTAGTTCCAGCCACTCGAGAGGCTGAGGCAGAAGGATGGCCCGAGCCCAAGTAGGTCGAGGCCGCAATGGCCATGAGCATGCCACTGCACTCCAGCCTAGGCAACAGAGTGAGACTCCAACTCAAAAATAAAAAAGACTCATAGCCTAAATGGAATCAAATACAATTAGTACTTTTTTTTTTCTTTGAGTCAGGATCTTACTCTGCTGCCCAGGCTGGAGTGCAGTGGAGGAACATCAAGGCTCACCACAGCCCTGACCTCCTGCACTCAGGCACTCCTACCTCAACTTCCTGAGTAACTGGGACTAGACTACAGGTGTGTACCACCATGCCTGGCTAATTTTTTAATTTTTTTGTAGAGACAGGTCTCACTATGTTGCCCAGGCTGGTCTCAAACTCCTGGGCTGAAGTGATCATCTCGCCTCAGCCTCCCAAAGTACTGAGATTACAGGCATGAGCCACCATACCTAGTCAATACAATTCTTAAAAGACCTTTGTTGAATGTTATGAAGGATAATGTAGCAAACAATTCTACAAATAGTAGAATTACAGTATAAATCATTTTTGGTTAGGTTTAAGGTACAATTTATATACAGTAAAAGTCACCCTTTTGGTTATACAGTTCTATGAGTTTGGACAAACACATGCAGTCATGTAACCACCGCCACACTCAAGATATAAAACATTACATCATCCCACAAAGATCCCTTGTACCCCTTTCTGGGGAACCCCTTCCCTTAGCCCCAGTCCCTGGCAGTGGGTACTACTACACAATGAGTACTAATGCCACTAATCTGCTTTCTGGCCATATAATTTTGTCTTTTCCAAAAAGTTATATAAATGTATATGGGCTATAACCCTTAAGTATGGCTTCCTTCACTAGCATAATGTATTTGAGATTAATCCATTTTGTTGCCTTTTTTTTTTTTTTTTGAGTTGAAGTCTCACTCTGTTGCCCAGGCTGGAGTGCGGTGGCATGTTCACAGCTACCTCAGCCTTGACCTACTGGATTCAGGCAATTCTTCTGCCTGAGCCTTCCAAGTAGCTGGAACCACAGGTGTGTGCCACCATGCTCAGCTAATTTTTTTATTTTTATTATAGAGATATGGTCTCACCAAGTTGCCTGGGCTGGTCTCGAACCCATGAGATCAGGCAATCCTCTGGCCTCCACCTCCCAGAGTGCTGGGATTACAGGTGTGAGCCACCACAACTGGCTTGTTGCATTTATTAATACTTTTTTCTTTTTGTTGGTGAATAGTATTCCATTCCATAGTTTCTTTACCCTTTTACCAATGGAAGGGCATTTGGGCAGTTTCCAGGTAGAATTATGACATAAATCTTTTATTCTGTCCTTTAAAAACATTTTTTTCTTATGGCTGGGCGCAGTGGCCCAAGCCTATAATCCCAGCACTTTAGGAGGCTGAGGCGAGAGGGTTGCCTGAGCCCACGGGTTCGAAACACCCTGGACAACATGGTGAAACCTCATCTCTATAATAAATCAAAAAATTAGTGGAGCATGGTAGCACATGCCTGTAGTTCCAGCTACTTGGAAGGCTGAGGTGGAAGGATCGCCTGAACCCAGCAGGTTGAGGCTGTGGTGGCCGGGAGCATGCCACTGCACTCCAGCCTGGGCAGCAGAGCGAGACTTCTACTCAAAAATAGAAAAATAGGCTGGACTTGGTGGCTCAGCCTGTAATCCCAGCACTTTGGGAGGCCGAGGTGAGGGGATTGCCCTGAGCCCATGGGTTCGTGAACAGCCTGGGCAACTTGGCAAGACCTCATCTCCACAACAAATCAAAAATTAGGCCAGCTTGGTAGCACACGCCTGCAGTTCCGGCTACTTGGAAGGTTGAGGTGGAAGGATTGCTGGAACCCAGCAGGTCAACACTGGGGTGGCCGTGAGCATACCACTGCACTCCAGCCTGGGTGACAGAGTGAGATTCCAACTCAAAAAAAAAAAATCTAACACTCGCTTCTTACACTGGGTTGTTAACAGAATGTCAAAGCAGTTACCATTTTATTTTTATTTGCCTGACAATAAACCCCAAACTGTGTATTTCTGTGACATCTTTAAAATCTTCTTTCCTTAGAACGCCTGACAGACAATCTCAGAGTTGGACAGACACCCATAGTTGCTGCTCAGATGTTTCTTTTTTTCAGAGTTTTGCTGCTAAGAATATCTCCTCAACATCTGATTTCATTGTGGCCAATAATGGTCTCTGAATTGGTGAGTACAAGTATTGTACTTTTGAAAGCAAGTTTGGAGGTTTTTTTTGTTTGTTTTTTTTTGAGTTGGAGTCTCACTCTGTCACCCAGACTGGAGTGCAGTGGCCGCTTCTGGCCACTGCAGCCTTGACCTGCTGGGCTCCAGTGATCCTCCGCCTCAGCCTTCCAAGTAGCCAGAATTACAGGCATGCGCTACCACGCCCGGCTTATTTTTTTATTTATTGTTGAGATGAGGTCTCGCTGCCCAGGCGGGTCTCGAACCCACAGGCTCAGGCAATCCACTCACCTCAGCCTCCCAAAGGCGCAGGATTACAGGCTGAGCCACCGAGCCCAGCTAAGTTTGGAGTTTTTTTAAGTACCTTTTCATTAACATATAACATGCTATTTTTTGTGTATCTAATCTTACCTAAAAGTTATTTTTAATCAGATTGGTAACACATAATCAGCCCTTGGTTAAATAGAGAATATTTTATCCTGTGATCATATTTGATCCCTCACCTGTCAGTTATTCCAACTAATTTGTACTGTTTTATATTATTTGCTAGTTTCTTATGGATGTAGAATGTTGGTAAGCTTAATCTCTCTCCAATAATAACTTTAGTATATGTTTTCTTTTTCAGATTCAGACATTCATACAACTTGAAGAAGATCTGAAGGAGGAAGATGAGTCATTGAGGTAAGTAATACAATGTCTTTGCATATGTTTGAAAAGTGGTCAAGATTAATAGGGCTGGGTGCAGCTCACACCTGTAATCTTAACACTTGAGAGGCCAAGGCAGGAGGATTGCTTGAACCCGGGAGTTTGAGGCCAGCCTAAGCAACACAGCGATACCTCATCTCTAAAAAAGTAAATTAAATAAATTAAAAAATTAGCCAGGCATGGTGGTATGTACCCGAGTCCCAGCTACTCAGGAGGCTGACATGGAAGGATCTCCTGAGCACAGGGCAGGTCAAGCTATCGCGAGCCGTAATTGTGCTACTAGACTCCAGCAAGAGCAACAGGGTGAGTGCCGGAAGTGGAGACGGCGTCGGCGATTGGGGGGAAGAAGAAAGAGAGAAAGAGAGAGAGAGAAAGAAAGAGACTGGACTCCGGTCTAGTGCAGAAGCGATGTGTGTTATTGGGAATTACAACGGGTCTTTTATACACAAAGTCAGATGTGGGAGGGGCGTCCCCCACCCACCAGAAACCTTAATCCATGAAAACTTAATCAATGATTGCCTTTAAACCTTTTTCATATGATAATCTTAAAATCCCATAACAGAGGATAACCTAATCCACGACTGACATATTCTATAAACCTTTTTCATCCTAAACTGATTGATTTATGCCAAGTTAAACAATTCTATAGAAGCTTAAGTATTTACTTTACAAACGAAAGTGACCCATCCCAGAATGTTTGGAATGTGGCCCAGTCCAAAGTTCACAGTGGGCTACCTACAAGTAACCCAGCCGCATTCTTTCAACAAAATGGCTGTCTTCTAAAACTATATTCTACAATTTACACCTTCAATAAATCCTAAGATCATGACCCAGAAGCCTGTGACCAATACTAAGGCTCTTAGATGTGACACGAGTTTGAATTATAAGTTGTGTGAAAGCCAAAACTGCAGTTTGTGGAAGAATGGGAGCAATGAGCTTCTAAAGTTAACTTGTGTTCGTCCCAATCTCAGAGTTTTTATGTTTTGAGCTCACAGAAGCTTAATCTGGTTAGTGCTGAGTAGAAAGGGGGAGGAAATGGGGTCAAATAGCTCCCGAATGCATCCTAGTGGTCTCGGGGTCAACGGCCCTTCCTGATGCCTTACGCTCAGTGGGCCTCCATGGCTGGCCCCAACAAGTGAGACCCCAATGCAAAAAAACAACAAAAGCTTTGTAAAAAAAAAAGATAAATGAGCCGGGCTCATTGGCTTAGCCTGTAATCCTGCACCTTTGGGAGGCTGAGATGAGTGGATTGCCTGAGCCCGTGGGTTTGAGACCTGCCTGGGCAGTGAGACCTCATCTCTACAGTAAATCAAAAAATCAGCCGGGCGTGGTAACGCATGCCTGTAATTCTGGCTACTTGGAAGACTGAGGCTGAAGGATCGCCGGAGCCCAGCAGGTTGAGGCTGTGGTGGCTGGGAGCGGCCACTGCACTCCAGTCTGGGCAACGGAGTGAGACTCCAACTCAAAAAAAAGATTAATGGACATCACTTTATGATGTAGGTTTATCTAATGCTAAATGCTGTTTTCCTGAAGTACTTGTGAAGAGACCAGCTATTTCAAAAATTTCTTAAAAGGAAAATCCTTATTGGCATTTCATAGGCAAATGGACTACACGGTAGATGTGAATGAATTTATAACAAGAGTTTCTTTGCAAATTTCTAGAAGCTGCAACAAAATGAACAGAGTAAAAGTGTTAGTCGCAGATGCAAATGGGCCCTCCCTGGGGGAGATACCCCAGAGTGAACTCATCTTGTATTTATCAGCTTGCAAGTTCCTGGACACAGCACTTTCCTTTCCACCCAACAAGATGCCGCTGTTTCAAATGTAAGTCAGACAAGAACATGTGTCCTTTTTGGAGAAGGTGGGGTTTTGTTTTGTTTTGTTTTCCTTTCTAGCACTTTCATTTGTTTTTTTTTCATGTACAGTTTATGGGAAACCACAGCATGGGTTTCTAGTGACCAGTGAGCCAGGTCAAAACCGAAGTTTCAGATTCCTTGCATATCTGTGCTTCTGTGAATTCGGCTTACAGGAGCGTTTATGAACACATTTCTGGGGGAGCTTGTGTGTGTGTTACTGTGGGTTTTGCTACCGAATGCTTATGAGACAGGGGTCAACCACTGGTGGTCCTCACCACATTTGTGTAGGTTTCTTTTTAATCTGTGTTTAATTGTATACCAATGCCTGTGTTCGGAGCAGGCAGTCTTCAATTCACTTCACCCCTCAGGCTTCCATTTCCTGTAGGCTCAGCGCAGCTGATCACTTGTTATTTCATGCCTGGCCCCAGAGGCTACTTCTCTGTGTCCTACCCCTGCAAGAAGAGTAATCATGTAGAAATGTTTGTGGTGAAAAAGTGGGTTCTTCTAAATGCATATGATTAAGTGAAATAAGCCAGTCTGAAAGGGCTACACACTATATGATTCCAACTGTGTGACATTCTGGAAAAGGCAAAACTGGAGACAGCAAGAGATCATGGTTAAATGACATGATATTCATACAATGGAATATTATTCAACAATAAAAAGAAATGAAGCAGCCCAAGGTGGGAGGATTGCTTGTGCCCAAGAATTCAAGACCAGCCTGGGCAACACAGAAGACCCCATCTCTACAAAAAATCAAAAAGTTAGCCAAGCATGGTGACACATGTTTATAGTCCCAGCTACTTGGAAGGCTGAGGCAGAAGAATTGCCTGAGCCCAGGAGGTTGAGGCTGCAGTAGCCATGATTGTGCCACTGTTCTCCAGCCTGGGTGGCAGAGTGAGGCCACAACTCAAGAAAAAGAAAAAAAGAAATGAAGTACTGAGACATGCTAGAACATGGATGAACTTTGAAAATATTATGCTAAATGAAATAAGCCAACTGCAAAGGAACACATATTATATATACCATTCATATGTAATGTACAGAATAAGAAAATCTATAGAAACAGTATAGATTAGTGGTTGCCTTGATCAGGGGTATGTAGGGCTTTGAGAGATGATAGCTGAGGGGTACAGGGTTTCTTTTAGGGGTAGAGAAATACTCTAAAATTGTCTGTGGTGATAGATATACAACTCTATAAATTAATAATAAAAGGCACTGAATTGTACATATTAAATGGTTATGGTGTGGTAATTATATTTTAACAAAAGTGATTTTTTTAAATGGTAAAGGTTAGCCAGGCATGATGGCACACACCTGTAGTCCCAGTCACTCAGGAGGCTGAGGTAGGAGGATACCCCAGCCAGGAGGTCAAGGCTGTGGTGAGCTATGAGTGTGCCACTGTACTCCAGCCTGAGTGACAGAGTGAGACCTCGCCTAAAAAAAAAAAAAAGTTAAAGGGCTCAGAGGCAGCATGCCTAACCTCGAGTTTGTTTCCTCCAGATATAGGTGGGCATTTGTTCCAGAAGTGGACACAGAGAGTTCTTCAGATCTAGAGGAGAATCACCAAGAATGCAAACCCCACACTGTCAGGATTCTAGAACTTCTAAAATTAAAATACGGGGTAAGTTTTTGTTTTCCTTTTTAAAAATTATATCCATGACAAAGAGGAGAAGGGCTCAGCAGTAAGTCAAGGGCTTTGTATGTCACTCAATTTCAAGTAATTTTCAAAGTATCTCTTAGTGTGAAAACTTGAGATGGTAATAAATCCATCTTTGTTTTCTTCTATGTCACAAAGACACCGCTTCCTTATCTCAGTTGCTAGAAGGTCTTTAAAGGCTCCTGGGTAACAGAGCCATGTAGAAGTCGTTTTACTCCTGAGGTTCCTCTGTTACTTAAAGTCCAAGAAGAAGAACCCATAAGGAAGAGCGGCAAGGGCTTCAAGCTGGGGTGGGCTCAGAGTGAGCCCCTGGTGGAAATTGTTCATTGAACGCCTAGAGTTTGTGTTGCTGTGCTGATTGGAAATTTTCATAAAGCACTGACCTGTTAGGTTTTGCTGCATGTGTGCTTCATGGCATCCCTAACCCTTAGATAAGCTGTATCATTTTTATGGGCTTGTTTTTTGTTTTTGCAGGAAATTAGCAGCTCTGATGAGATCAACACAAAGAGTGAATTCCCTCTTCTGCGCCAACACTCTGTTTCCAGCATCAGACAGTTGATGCCATTCTTCAAGACTCTAAACTGTGCTTTCAAGACCCAAAGGCAGCTGCCTGCTGACACCCTAGGAGCTCCGTTCTTAGAGTTTCCTGCCACAGATAGCCCCAGGGTCTTAAAACAACTAGAAGAATGTGTTGAATATGATTTTTTGGAACATCCAGAATGTTAACCTTATGAGAGAGCATTTGTTTAATACAATTATTGGTACTTTAACAACAAACCAGGATATATTCTAAACAAGAAAAGAGCCAGGATAGTGCTTTTAAATAAGCCTATCTCAATTTTGAAAGTAGATTTCTGGTAATTTTCTGTTTGGCAACAGAACACACTCCCTAAATGCCTTGTAATATATCTGAATCTGATTCTGTGTTTCTTCCTTCATTTATGTAATGAAAATAAAATTAATAGATCATCTAACAGTAGCACAAAATTTATATGAAGTAAAGTATGAGGAGGATAAGAAGTCATTTTCTTTGTTGAAGCAGATATATGGGTCTTTCTTAGTATATTTCTCTAAAAATTTAAGCTTATTAAAAGAATATTATTTTTAACCTTTCACACAAATGTCCTTTAAAAGGTTATTTTGGTATTCCATTGTAAAACTAAAATCCATTGCTTTCCGTGAATAATAATTGCCCTGACCTAATCAGCAGAGGTGAACACTCGAAGATAATCTCAATGTAGTCAACCCTGGCCCATTAAAATCATGCGTTTGCACAGTTGGAACTACACAAGGTGCATAGTTTTATATTTCTGATAGCTGTAACCTTAGTCATGTACCTGCCATACCTTCAAAGCAATTTCTACTGAATATAAATCAGTCAGTGTAGACCTGGAATCTTTAATGCCTGAAGCTCTTATCAGGGACACACCCTCTTTGGGCCCCTTCCCTTCTCCTTTCTGGGATCTCTTTACCACTTTGCAGATGTCGATGTTCAGTAAAATAATCCTTTCCTAGGCACAGAATTCTCTGCCTTGGCAGCATCTCACCCCGCTCTTTCCAAGCCTCTCCTTCTTTTTCCAGTGACCTTGTTTAGCACCCTGACCTAGAGCTGCTTTGCGACTGTGGGCACTGTAACTCTGCCCAGTGAGTGTGGGCAGGCCTGCCTGTCTCATGTCCCCTCTGCAGCCCCCAGACATGGTGTGTTTCACTGTCCAGGCCAGGTGATGCAAACTGTCCTCACCAGTGGTCACATATCCACCCCTGTTGTATACAGTTGTGTTTTGGAGGTTTAACTAATATTATTGGTTAAGTTTCTCCAAGCATCGTACTACTTAAGAGTTTTTATATAGTACAGAAGTAATTGTGTCATTAGTGCCAACACAGCATTTGGGGATCACAGAACCACCTGCTTGCCTAAATAAGGGCTATGAATAAGAATCAAAAAGCATCACTAGATATGTGGGTAATCACATAAACATTTGTTGAAAATTACATGGAAATTGTCATTTGGTGTTCAGGGAAGTATCCTTAAAAACATTTGCAAGTTTTGGAAACTATAAATTATTGAAATGTGGCCAGGCATAGTGGTTCATACCTGTAATTCTAGCACTTTAGGTGGCAGAAGCGAGATAATTGCCTGAGCTCAGGAGTTTGAGACCAGCTTGGGCAACTTGGCGAGACCTTGTCTCTACAATAAATCAAAAAATTAGTTGGGTGTGGTGGCGCACACCTGTGGTTCCAGCTACTTGGAAGACTGAGGTGGAAGGATCACCTGAGCCCAGCAGATCAAGGCTGTGGTGGCTATGAGAGTGCCACTGCACTCCAGCCAGAGTGATAGAGTGAGACTCCAACTCAAAAAAAAAAAAAATATCGAAGTGTATAATTGAAATTCTGTGTCTCAGAATTCCTTATCTATGAGATACCTGTAATTCCAATTGTGAGAAGATAACCATTCTCTGATTAATAGCTGACATCTAGATAGAAGTGTATTTTACTTACCAAAATTTACAAGGCTGGGTGCAGTGGTTCATGCCTATAATCATAGCAATTTGGGAGGTAGAAGCGAGAGGATTGCCTGAGACCAGCCTGGGCAACTTGGTGAGAACTTGTCTCTACAATAAATCAAAAAATTAGCATTATGGTGCATGCCTGTAGTTCCAGCTACTTGGAAGACTGAGGCAGAAGGATCACCTGAGCCCAGCAGGTTGAGGCTATAGTAACTGTGAGCGTGCCACTGTATTCCAGCCTGGGTGACAGAGTGAGACTCCCAACTCAAAAAAAAAAAAAAATCAATAGCTTACTCAAACATCAGTATATATGCCATTCCAAGTTACTATGCCAGGAAAGGTAGTTCTTGTATCTGTACATAGATTTATATGTCTAACTTTTCATTTTTTCTCTCCAGTGTCTAAAACAACTTACTGTTTTCTGCTGATACCATATATAACTTAATCCCTACATATTAACTGGAATTATTATTATTATTTTGAGTCAGAGTCTTACTCTGTTGCCCTGGCTGGAATGTAGTAGCATGATCACCAACACTGCAGCCTCAACTTGCCGGACTCAGGCGATCCTTCCACTTCAGCCTTCCAAGTAGCTAAGACTACACAGGCTTGCACTAACATGCCCAGCTAATTTTTTGATTCATTGTAAAGACAAGGTTTCCAAGTTGCCCGGGCTGGTCTCGAACTCCTGGGCTCAGGCAATCCTCTCACCCTGGCCTTCCAAAATGCTGGGATTACAGGCATGAACCACCATGCCCAGCCTTAACTGGAAATTTTTAAAGACAGGGATTCAACAACATTCACATCTTCATGTTCATAAAGCACTCAATAAATCTTACAAATGTACATCTAAACCTTTTGTCAAGATCTACAGGATAGTAGTTGAGAATGTAGACTCTGAAGTCAACTTGCCTAGGTTTGACTCTCAGCTTATCCATGTCCCAGCCTGGGCAAATGCTTACTGCCTCCATTTTCTCATGTATGGTAATGCTTGGAACACGATGGTAACTACCTGTTAAAGTAGTAGCAGCTAACCATCTCTGTGCCACCTGTGATCTTTAAATAGTTTTTTGTTTTTGTTTTAAGTCGGATTTATTAAGAAGACAGAAAAGCTCCCACAGTGGAAAGGGACCTGAAAGAGGATGCCCTGTTTTAAGTAGGATTTATTGAGAGCTCCCACAGAGGGAGGGAACCCGAGGAGGTTGCCTGCCCTGTTTTGTTTTTAATTGAGGTCTCACTCTGTCTCCTAGGCTGGAGTGCACTCACACAATCACGACTCACCACAACCTTGACCTCCTGGGCTCAGGTGACCTTTTCATCTCAGCCTCCCGAGTAGCTTGGCCTACAGCACGTGCCACCACACCTGGCTTATTTTTTTATTGTTTGTAAAGGCAAGATCTTGCTATGTTGCCAGGCTGGTTTGGAACTCTTGAGCTCAAGCAGTCCTCCCACCTCAACCTCCCAAAGTGCTAGGATTAGAGGCATGAGCCACCAAACCTGGCCACCTAAACAGTTTTGATCATGTACCCACTAGTGGAAAAACATGTCACAACCCCAAGACCTATAAGTTCATGTACTACATTAATTTACTTGGCTACCAACATGTATTGTGTCTTTTATAAAACAGAAAATGGTATTTTAAAAGTATGAGGACAAATTGCCTACGCCCAGAAGTTTGAGACCAGCCTGGGCAGCATGGTGAGACCTCGTCTCTACAATAAAAAATTAGCCAGACATGGTGGCACGCACCTGTAGTCCCAGCTACTTGGGAGACTGAGGCAGATGGATTGCCTGAGTCCGGGAGGTAGAGGGTGTGGTAGTCATGATCATGTCACCGCACACCAGCCTGAGTGACAGAGTGAGACTCAGACTCAAAAAAAACCCAAAAGTGTGAGGACAAACAAGATGAGTAGTTCTGGTAGTTTTTTTCCTGCTTCCCAGAGGATGAATTTTGCGCCCTTCTTTGAAGATGACTGCCCTCAGTTCATCTCAGAAGCAGTGTCATATGTTGCCCAAGGACCAAAGGGTCACTCCACTGAGTGCATCTGTGTTTTGGGAGGGTAGTGCTGGCCAAGGGTGACTGTAGCAGGAGCTGAGAACAGACTGGGTGTTCTAACCAAGTTTTGAACACACAGAGCTTTGGGAAGTGTTGGTACAACTGTAGCCCATGTGTGTGGGCATGAAATAATCCCTACCCAAGGGCCAGGCATGGTACCCAGTGCTTCACATGCATCATTTCTCACTTCTACCTTAGGAGCCAGGGAAACTGAAACTCAAAGGCAGAAATTGAAACCTAGGTCAGTTTCATTCTAGAACTCTAGGTTATCAACCCCAGTGCTGAGAAAAGTAAACAGTGACTAGGCAACCGCTGTTGTCAGATCATGTGTGGAAGAGACAGTTTCTGAAACACCTCCACCCAGTTATGACTTCCTGCAAAACCAGTTCTTCCTAGGGCCACAGCACAGAGGGGGTCACACACAGAGAGGTGGTTTTCCGCTTTCAAAATATAATGAAATGTGTTTTAAAAAAGAGGAAGTCGTCCTGGGCGTGGTGGCTCACACCTGTAATCGCAGCACTTTGGGAAGCTGAAGAGAGAAGATTGCCTGAGCCCAGGGGTTTGAGACCAGCCTGGGCAACTTGGTGAGACCTCGTCTCTACAATGAATCAAAAAATAAGCCAGGCGTGGTGGCACATGCCTGTAGTTCCAGTTACTTGGAAGGCTGAGGTGGAAGGATCACCTGAACCCAGCAGGTCGAGGCTGCAGTGGCTGTGAGCATGCCACTACACTCCAGCCTGGGTGACAGAGGAAAAAGAGGAAGCCTTATTTTCCAGTATGTGTGTGTGTATGAAAATACTTCAGGAAGATTGTACTTAAAAGTTTTGAACAAGCCGGGTTCGGTGGCTCAGCCTGTAATCCCGCGCCTTTGGGAGGCTGAGGTGAGTGGATTGCCTGAGCCCGGA
>NW_007247779.1:90576-92381 GCF_000164805.1 Carlito syrichta | reverse complement strand
TACGGTGAGACTCCAACTCAAAAAAAAAAAGAAAAAAGTTTTGAACAACTACCTGGGAGACCAGATAGAATTCTGTGCCATTGGTTTTAAATGCCTTGATGTAAGGAGAATCCTTTCCACCAAGTATTATCTGCAATTCAGGAAGAAACACAAGACCAATGAACATGCAGAACAAAGAGCATCATGCAGCCAGGTGCAGTGGCTCACACCTGTAATCCCAACACTTTGGGAGGCCGGGGTAGGAGATTGCTTGAGCCCAGGAGTTTGAGACCAGCCTGCGCAACATAGCAAGACTTCATCTCTACAAAAATTAGCCAGGCATGGTGGCATATGCCTGTAGTCCCAGCTATTTGGGAGGCTGAGACAGAAGGATCGCTTGAGTCCAGGAGTTTGAGGCTGCAGTGAGCCATGATCATGCCACTGCACTCCAGCCTGGGTGACAGAGGGAAACCCCAATTCAAAAATATTTTTTAAAAGAGCATCATGAGCCGGGCTCGGTGGCTCAGCCTGTAATTCTGTGCCTTTGGGAGGCTGAGGTGAGTGGATTGCCAGAGCCCGCGGGTTCGAGACCCGCCTGGGCAGTGAGACCTCATCTCTACAATAAATCAAAAATTAGCCGGGCGTGGTAGTGCATGCCTGTAATTCCGGCTACTTGGAAGGCTGAGGCGGAAGGATCGCCGGAGCCCAGCAGGTCTAGTCTGCGGTGGCCGCGAGTGGCCACTTCACTCCAGTCTGGGTGACAGAGTGAGACTCCAACTCAAAAAAAAAAAAAAAAAAAGAGCATCATGGTTAGGACCAGGACATGGGCCAGCCAAGGAGTCCACCAGTTCTTCACTAAGATGACAGTGAACCTTATTAGAATCACTATTAGATATTAGTATTATGTGCATGATCATGCTGAAATATTTAATTATATAGTACTCATTCCAAACCATGAATTTAGTCATCTGTAATCAGACATTGTGCTCTTTCTCCAAAGCTAAATAAAGAGAATCCCTCTAAGCATCTTCCAGAATGGTTATGAGAACACACTGACTCCAAATCCGATGATTGCGGTTAGATCCAGCAAAGCAGCTTTGCTTAGCAGGGGTTCTTATGCGTGTGTGTGCATGAGAGTCACCTGGGGAGCTTGTTAAAGTGCGGAATGTCCAACCTCCTCCCCCGGGAGTCTGAATCAGTAGATGAGATGACATTTATAAATCTGCATGCATAACAAGCTATTTTTGATGCCGGTGTTTCCTGAATCACTCTTGGAGAAAAGTTAGTTTTCAGAGCAATACACTGACAAAGGTGATGACAGCAGCTTGTTTGGCTACTACTAATCTTTTTTTTTTTTTTTAAGTCGGAGTCTCTGTTGCCCAGGCTGGAGTATGTGGCAGGATCATGGTTACCTCAGCCTTGACCTGCTGGGCTCAGGCAATCCTTCCGCCTCAGTCTTCCAAGTAGCTGGTTCTACAAGTGCACACCACCATGCCCGGCTAACTTTTTTATACACTGTAGAGACAAGGTCTCCCCAAGTTGCCCAGGCTAGTCTCGAACTCCTAGGCTCAGGCAATCCTCTCGCCTCCACCTTCTAAAGTGCTGGGATTACAGGAGTGAGTCACTGTGCCCGGCTGACTACTACTAATCTTTCCAAAGTGCCTCTTTCCCAGTGGTTCATTGTACAAAATGCCTAAGCCCATCTTTGAATAGAGAGGGAAAGGAATTAGACATTAAAATACAGTATGTGAGCCGGACTCGGTGGCTCAGCCTGTAATCCCGCGCCTTGGGAGGCTGAGGTGAGTGGATTGCCTGAGCCTGGTGGT
>NW_007247779.1:78825-90345 GCF_000164805.1 Carlito syrichta | reverse complement strand
AAAAAAAAAAAAAAATACAGTATGTGGTCAGACTCAGTGTCTCAGCCTATAATCCAGCACTTTGGGAGGCCGAGGTGAGTGAATTGCCTAAGTCCGTGGGTTCAAGACCAGCCCAGGCAACTTGGCGAGTCCTCATCTCTGCAACAAAACAAAAAATTAGCTGGGTGTGGTAGCATGTGCCTGTAGTTCCGGCTTACTTGGAAGGCTGAGGCAGAAGGATCGCAGGAGCCCAGCAGGTCAATGCCGGGGTAGCTGTGAGTATGCCACTGCACTCCAGCCTGGGCGAAGGAGTGAGATTCCAACTCAACAAAACAAAATACGGAGCAGGGCTTGGTGGCTCAGCCTGTAATCCTGTGCTTTGGGAAGCTGAAGTGAGTGGATTGCCTGAACCCGTGGGCAACTTGGCGAGACCTCATCTCTACAATAAATCAAAAAATTAGCCAAGCGTGGTAGTGCACGCCTGTATTCCAGCTACTTGGAAGGGTGAGGCGGAAGGATCGCCGGAGCCCAGCAGGTCGAGGCTGCGGTGGCCAGGAGCGGTCACTGCACTCCAGTCTGGGCGACAGAGTGAGACTCCAACTCAAAAAAAAAACAAAAAACAATACAGTATGGAAGTTCCTCAAAAAATTAAGAATAGGGCTACCATATGACCCAACAATTCCACTTCTGGATATACACCCAATAATTGAAAGCAGAGTCTTGAAGAAATATTCAGGCCGGGCGCAGTGGCTCACACCTGTAATCCCAGCAATTTAGGAAGCTGAGACGGGAGGATACTTGAGCACAGGAGTTCAAGACAGCCTAGGAAACACAGTGAAACTTTGTCGCTACACAAACCTAACCACAATGGCACATGCCTGTAGTCACAGCTACTCAGGAGGCTGGGCTAGGGATTGCCTGAGCCCAGGAGGTCAAGACTGCAGTGAGCTGTGATGGTGCCACCACACTCCAGCCTGGGAGACAGAGTGAGATCCTGACTAAAAAAAAAAAAAATTAAAAAAAAATATTTGTACACCCACATTCATAGCAGCTTTATTCACAAAAGCTAAAATGTGGGAACAACCCAAATTTCTATCAATGGATATTATGGATACACAAAATGTGGTATATTCATATAATAGAATATTGAAACTTAAAAAGGGATAAAATTCTGACAGATGGGGGCCGGACGCAGTAACTCAAGCCTGTAATCCAAGTGCTTTGGGAGGCTGAGGTGAGAGGATTGTCTGAGCTCATGCCTGTAATTCCAGTACTTTGAGAGACCAAGGCAGGAGAATTGCTTAAGCCCAGGAATTCGGAACCAGCCTGGGCAACATAGTGAGACCTTGTCTCTACAAAAATAAAAAATTTAGCTGGGCATGGTGGCATGCATGCACGTTCGAAACCAGCCTGGGCAACTTGGTGAGACCTCATCTCTACAATAAAACAAAAAATAAGCCAGGCGTGGTAGCACACGCCTGTAGTTCCAGGCTACTTGGAAGGCTGAGGCAGAAGGATCACCTGAACCCAATAGGTTGAGGCTGTGGTGGCCATGAGCATGCCACTGCACTCCAGCCTGGGTGACAGAGTGAGACTCTGACTCAAAAACAAAACAAAACAAAACAAAATTCTGACAGATGCTACAACATGCATGAACTTTGAAGACATTATGCTAAGTAAAATAAACCAGTCATTAAAGGACAAATACTGTATGATCTACTTAAATGAAGTTCCTGACATAGTCAAATTCATAAAGACAGAAAGTAGAATGGTGATTGCCAGGGGCTGAGGGAGAGGGAATAAGGAGTTACTTAACAGGCATAAAGTATAAGTTGGGAAGATGAACAAGTTCTGGAGATGGATGGTGGTGATGGTTGTACAACAATGTGAATATATTTAATGCCACTGAACCGTGCATTTAAAAAATGGTTAAAATGGTAAATATTATAATTTACCAAAAAAGAAAAACATTAAAAACAGGTCGGGCATGGTAGTTCATGCCTGTAATTCCAGCACTTTGAGAGACCAAGGCAGGAGAATTGCTTAAGCCCAGGAGTTCGGAACCAGCCTGGACAACATAGTGAGACCTTGTCTCTACAAAAAATAAAAAATTTAGCTGGGCATGGTGGCATGCACCTACAGTCCGGAAGGGGACTACAGTCTTGGGAGGCTGAGCAGAAGGATTGCCTGAACCCAGAAGGTCGAGGCTGCCATGAGCTGTGATTATGCCACTGCACACCAGCTAGGCAACAGAATGACACCCCACTCAAAAAAAAAAAAAAATTAAATTTTTAAAAATGAAATACTGTGGGCCTAAAGGGAGGAGAGGGAGACAAGTGTGACTATTTTCCAGCTGGAGACAGCCGGGGCTCCCCCATCTCCAAAGCATAAGGGTCTGTCCCATCTTCAGAGGCTCCCCTCAAAAGTTCAACCAGAAGCAGATGAGAGGTGGAAAATTAAGGATATATCAACTTTCAGTGTTTTGTCTATAGAAAAAGGAAGTCATGCTGGGCATGGTGGTTCACGCCTGTAATACCAGCACTTTGGAAGGCAGAGGCAAGAGGTTTGCCTGAGCCCAGGAGTTCAAGACCAGCTGGATGTGATGGCACACACCTGTAGTTCCAGCTACTTGGAAGGCTGAGGCAGAAGGATCACCCAAGCCTAGCAGGTTGAGGCTGCCATGAGCTGTGATCGTGTCACTGCACTCCAGCCTGAACAACAGAGTGAGACTCTGACTCAAAAAGAAAGATAAAAAGAAAAGGAAATCACTTAACCTTTTTACCCTATATTGACATTGTAAAACAAGGACTTCTGGGAACAGAAGGTCGATTCTCGCTCCTTCCTGGTGGTCCCTTATTCATCTCTTCTAGCTCCTCCAACCACTCAGCATTTCACATCTCTTGCATCTCATACAGATGTTGTTCCATCTGCTTGACACTATTTTTCTCCTCCTCCACCTGACAGAGTCCTACTTAAGTCATCTGTTGATTTATTTAACAGATATAAAGGAGCCAGCCTTTGAGACCCTGTTATGAGAAGTCATCCCCTCAGTCTCACTTCTTTCTATACTTCCTCAGGCAGAAAAGGGATTTTGTCACAGGGTGGCCCTATTAAAGCACCTACTAATGTCGCCGATCACTGGCTATGAGGCAGAAGCACTTTTATGGCACATCTTGTATCTTCATTTCCTAACGGTTGTCTGTCACATATAGGTGCCTAGTCCACAACTAAGTGAAGACTGTGAAAGCTGATGTGTCTGCCCAAGATGGTACTGGGAGGAAGGAGGAAAGGTGGTAAACCAAATTTTCAATTAATGAATTTATAGAACTAGACAGGTGGGGAGCTCAGGAAGAAATGACTTTTCTGCCCCAAACTTGGACCCTCCGTCTCCCTAATAATAATTGCCTGAGACATATGAGATTTTCTGATCACCCACCTTTGCTGATGGGGACTCCCTGCCTAGCATGTGTCCCTTCTTCCCAGGACTGCCCAATTACAGTCAATCAAACTCACCTGAAGTAGTTTTTTATTTTGTTTTTTTTTTGAGTTGGAGTCTCATTCTGTCGCCCAGACTGGAGTGCAGCGTCCACTCCCGGCCACCGCAGCCTCGACCTGCTGGGCTCCGGCGATCCTTCCGCCACAGCCTTCCAAGTAGCTGGAACTACAGGTGCGCACACACTACCACGCCCAGCTAGTTTTTGATTTATTGTACAGACGAGGTCTCGCCAAGTTGCCCGGGTGGGTCTCGAACCTGCAGGCTCAGGCAATCCACCGACCTCGGCCTCCCAAATTGCTGGGATTACAGGCTGAGCCACCGAGCTCAGCCACCTGAAGTAGTTCTATGACCCATTCCATATTCACTGGTGTTGTCCTTATTTTTTTTTTTTTTTTTTGAGTCAGAGTCTCACTCTGTTGCTCAAGTTGGAGTGCTGTGGCACGCTCACGGTCACTGCAGCCTTGACTTGCTGGGCTCAGAGATCCTTCTGCCTTAGTCCTCCAAGTAGCTGGAACTAGAGGCATGCCTGGCTCATTTTTTTATTTATTGCAGAGATCAAGTTTCACCAAGTTGCTCAGGCTAGTCTCAAACCCCTGAGCTCAGGCAATCCTCTCACCTTGGCCTCCCAAAGTGCTGAGATTACAGGCTTGAGCCACTGCGCCCAGCCTTGTCCTTAATTCTTACTGAACCCTTTGACAACGAGCACTTTATGACCTACTGCATAGAGAGCCCTTTGTGTTGTATTAAAGATATTTTGTTAGTCAAGAAGCACTTGGTTGTCTCTTCTGTGTTTCTCCTTCAGTTATTTTCTATTTATTTCTAAGTCTTACCCAGGCTAACAATCTATATTCCTCCAGGAGCCGGGCACAGTGACTCATGCCTGTATTCCCAACATTTTGGGAGGTTGAAGCAAGAGGATTTCTTGAGCTCAGGAGTTCAAGACCAGTCATCTCTACACACACACACACATCAAAAAATTAGCCAGGCATGGTGCCTCAGCTATTCAGGAGCCTGAGTAGACCCAGCTACTTGGGAGGCTGAGATGTAAGAATCACCTGAGCCCAGAAAGTCGAGGCTACTGTGAGCTGTGATTGTGTCATTGCACTCCAGCCTGGGTGACAGAGAAAGACTCCAGCTCAAAATAAATTTTTAAAAATTCCTTCAGGAGACAGACAATTTGTTTAATGTTATTAGGGGTGGGTAGGGATTGGGGCCAACTGAAGAGTATGATCGGCTTAATGGCAATCAATTTCAATAAAAAGTTAATATGTATACATCAAGGTAGGCATGCGCAGTATCCTGCCTGTAATCCCAGCTACTTGAGAGGCTGGGGCAGGAGTATTACTTGAGCCCATGAGTTCAAGTCCAGCCTGGGCAACACGGTAAGACCTCCACCTCTTAAAAAAAGAAACCTAATATATACACATTAATATCATTTTTTGGCATCAATATATTTTATGTGTATAAATGACCAGTTATAAGACAGACAAAACCTTACTTATAATAACAATAATAAGATATTGAGGAAAAAATATAAATTCCTTCAGGAAAACACTACTAAAGGAGTTTCAACCTAAATGACAACAGAGAGAAATGTTTTCTAGGAAAAAAAAAGATATTTATTTGGGAATAGGGCATTACAATAGGGATATACATGCCATAGTAAACCATGTGCATATTCAGGGAGGCAAAGGTTTAAAACAAAAGGAGGATGATTACATAGTTGTTTTGAAATAATTATCCTTGGCTACAAAGATGAACAAGGGTGACACCAGTCTGAGGTTGGGCAGGCAGTTGAGGCTGGGCAGGCAGGCAGGTGTCCTTATAGAAGTACATTTTGTGTAAGGTTGTGGTGGCCTTTGTACAAGGTTGTGATTTTGGGGGGAGACTTTTGGGATAGTTTATGTTACCAGGCATACAAGGATAAGAACTCACTCTTCACGGTCTTCCCCAGTTCTGTCTGTCAGGGTTCTTTTTTTGTTTTTTGAGTCGGAGTTTCACTCTGTCACCCAGGCTGGAGTGCAGTGGCACGCTCATGGCCACTGCAGCTTCGAACTGCTGGTCTCAGGCAATCCTTCCACCTCAGCCTTCCAAGTAGCTGGAACTACAGGCCCAAGCCACCACACCCCGTTAATTTTTTTGATTTATTGTAGAGACGAGGTCTCATCAAGTTGCCCAGGATGGTCTCGACCCCCTGAGCTTAGGCAATCCTCTTGCTTTGGCCTCCCAAAGTGCTAGGATTATAGGCTTGAGCCATTGCGCCTGGCCAGGTTTCTTTTTAACATCAGTGACATGTTTTAGCTGGGCATGGTGGCTCATGCCTGTAATCTCAGTATTTCAGGAGGCCAAGGCGAGAGGACTGCCTGAGCCTAGGGTTTGAGACTGGCCTGGACAAACTGAAGAGACCTCGTCTCTACAATAAATAAAAAAAATTAGCCGGGCATGTTGGCTTGTGTCTGTAGTTCCAACTACTTGGGAGTCTGAGGTAGAAGGATAGCGTGAGCTCAGCAGGTGGAGGCTGTGGTGGGATCGTGCCACTGCACTGCAGCCTGGGTGACAAAGTGAGACTTCAACTCAAAAGAAAAAAAAGAAAGAGAAAATTGTTCTGAGATATTATAATTCACTGATCATTAAGCAGATATCAGTAACAGGAAGACAGAATCCTCCATACATTGTAGGTGGGAATATAAATTGGTTTAACATCTTTGAAGGAAATTTGGCAATTTCTATCAAAATTATGAAAGGCTGTATCTTTTGACCTAGCAATTCCATGTGCAGGTATTTTTCTGATATGCAAAATTACTTATGTACAAGTTATTCGTTATGGTATTATTAATAATAGCAAAAGTTTGGAGACAGCTTTAGTGTCCTCCAGTAGATTGCCTAAGTAAATTATGATATATCAATATGATAGAATACTGGCTAGGCACTGTGGCTCATGCCTGTGATCCCAGCACTTTGGGAGGTGGAGACGAGAGAATTGCCTGAACTCAGGGGTTCAAGACCAGCCTGAGAAACATGGTGAGACCTCATCTCTACAATGAATCAAGAAAAATTAATCTGGGCTCGGTGGCTCAGCCTGTGATCCTGCACCTTGGGAGGCTGAGGTGAGTGAATTGCCTGAACCCGCGAGTTCGAGGCCCACCTGGGCAACTTGGCGAGACCTCATCTCTACAATAAATCAAAAAATTAGCTGGGTGTGGTAGCGCGTGCCTGTAGTTCCAGCTACTTGGAAGGCTGAGGCAGAAGGATCACCGGAGCCCAGCAGGTTGAGGCTGCAGTGGCCGGGAGTGGCCATTGTACTCCAATCTGGGTGACAGAGTAAGACTCCAACTCAAAAAAAAAAAAAAAAAGAAAAATTAGCTGGGCACAGGCCTGTGGTTCCAGTTACTTGGAAGGCTGAGGTGGAAGGATCATCTGCCAAGCAGGTTGAGGCTGTGGTGTCCCTGAGCATGCCACTGCACTCCAGCCTGGGTGACAGCATAAGACTCCAACTCAAAAAAAAAAAAAGATGAACTCCTATGAAGCCACAGGTCAGGCACGGTGACGCATGCCTACAATGCCAGCACTCTGGAAGGCTGAGGCGGGAGGATCACTTGAGCCCAGGAATTTTTGACCAGCCTAGACAACACAGTGAGACTTCATCTCTACCAAAAAAATTTAAAAATTAGGCAGATGTGGTCATGCACGCCTGTCATCCCAGCTCTTCATGAGGCCAAGAGATGGAAAGATCGCCTGAGCCCAGGAGGTCCAGACTGCAGTGAGTTGGGAGCAGTCCATTGCACTTCAGCCTGGATGACGGAGTGAGATCCCGACTCAAAAAATGAAATAAACAGCCACGACTGATTGAGCAGGCTACTTATTCAGTTACGATTAATTCTACAAAGTCTTTTTTGTGATTTTTCTCTGTGATGTAGGGAAAGGCAAAAGTGTAACTACTAAAAATAATGAAAAAAAATTAATAGATGAATAAATGGTTTTTTTTTAAATGTCCACTTGTACAAATCGTTTACATGCCTAAACAGCTTTATTTCAGAAGTACAGTCAACCTACAAGGTCAAGGGAAGGGACAGTACAACTTGGGAGTGAGCAAACCCAGAAACTAAAGAAAGAGCCAGACACAAAGTATCTTGGACTTTGTGAGCCACATGTCTGTTGCAATTCCTCCAATCTACCATTGTGTAACATGAAAACAGAGCCAATATTCCCAAAGCTCATTTGCCCCTCGAACTTTAGCTGACCAGCCTCTAGGAAGCCATAGGCAATACTACAGCGAGAAAGGCTGCTGACTCGGTCTCTTTAAGGTGCCAAAGTTGGCCGGGGGCAGTGGCTCAAGTCTGTAATCCCAGCACCTTGGGAGGCTGAGGCGAGAGGTATGCCTGAGCCCATGGGTTTGAGACCAGCCTGGGCAACTTGGTGAGACCTTGTCTCTACAGTAAATCAAAAAATTAGCTGGGCATGGTAGTGCGCACCTATAGTTCCAGCTACTTGGAAGGCTAAGGCAAAAGGATCACCTGAGCTCAGCAGGTCGACTCGGATGAGCCGCGATCCTGCCACTGCATTCCAGCCTGAGTGACAGAGTGAGCCAACTACAAAAAAGTCCTGGTTTCTTTTCTGCTGGGAAAGAGCGTTTCAGGACCACAATCCTCATTCTACACATGCTCATTCCTGCTGGGTTGGTCATTGTTTCTAGGCCTTTTCGGTGAAGAGCTGGAAAACATGCATAACATCTTTTGGGGAAAAAAATACCTCATTAATTCATAGTGATACTTACAATTCACACAAAATTTGGCTTTGCCATTTTTCTTTCTTTCTTTTTTGGGTTTTTTTTTGAGTTGGAGTCTTACTCTGTCGCCCAGACTGGAGTGCAGTGGCCGCTCCCGGCTACTGTAGCCTCGACCTGCTGGGCTCCGGCGATCCTTCTGCCTCAGCCTTCCAAGTAGCTGGAACTACAGGCACGCGCTACCACGCCTGGCTGATTTTTTGATTTATTGTAGAGGTGAGGTCTCACTGCCCAGCTGGGTCTCGAACCCGCAGGCTCAGGCATTCCACTCACCTCAGCCTCCCAAAGGCGCGGGCTTACAGGCTGAGCCACCGAGCCCAGCTATTTTTCTTTCTTTAGACCTATAAGTAAACCTGAATTTGCCTGATATGAGCATCACAGGTATGTGGCGAAGCAGTCGCTTTCATCAGAAAGCCCCCATAAACCTTGAATCCTCCAGTTCACGTTCAAAACTGCTGGGCATTAACTTGACCTTCTATATATGTGTACAGTATATCATTTTCCCCCCTACACTGTAAATCCTGGTTCTTGAGGACACTAAGAATGATAGATTAGAATATCACATAATTATGCATTAGTTTTAGCTCAATTTTTATACAAAACATTCTCAGAATAGTAATACCAACGCTACCACCAATAGAACTACTGAATAGAGTTAGAGACTTTTTTATTTTTTAGAGATGAGGTCTTACTTTGTTGCCCAGGCTGGAGTGCAGTGGAGTGATCATAGGTCACTGCAGCCTCAAACTTTCCTCCTGCCTCAGCCTCCCAAGTAGCGTGCCATCATGGCTGACTAAGCTTTTAATTTTTTGTATCTCACTATGTTGCCCAGGCTGGCCTCAAACTCTGGCCTCAAGTGATCCTCTGACCTCAGTCTCCCAAAGCACTGGGATTACAGGCATGAACCACTGCGCCCGGCCAGAGACATTTTTTCTTTCTGCTTTCTCCATCTTCTATCCCCTTCCCTCCTTTTTTAAACAGTTGTTTTGTTTCTATATTGCAGGGTATATAGCCATTACATCTTTTACATCCCTCACTTTGATTTCACTGTACAAGTAAATATACAGGGGGGGATCCAAAAACCCCATAATTTATTTATTAAAAACTATGTAGTTATTCTTATATGTTTAAACTTCAGTCACCTCCAAAGTCTTCTCCCCACTTGATGCAATATACCTATCGAGACATTTTTTCCACTGCTCAAAACAGTTTTTGAACTCATCGACTCTGATGCCTTTGAGTGCTTCTGCCAGTTTTTGTTTCGCCTCTTCCACATCAGCAAAACGTTTCCCTCTGAGGACTTTTTTCATCAGGGAAAACAAAAAAAAAGTCACCTGGGGTAAGATTGGGTAAACAGGGAGGGTGGTACACAGGGGTCATGCTGTTTTGGATCAAAAACTGCTGAACACTCAGCGCGGTGTGAGTAGATGCACTCGTAAATCTCCCATGATGAAATGGGCAAACACAGAAAGAATTTTCACAAAAAATTAACTGAAGCCGAATACAGCCTCTCACAACACTAGCTGGTACACTGATGCTGATGGGTTCCTAGAACACTTATCTAGCAGAGGAAGGCTGTACTATAAGGGACCACCCTCCAAAAAATAATTCTAGTACATAGTTAGAATTCACCATCATCTTTATGTTAATGGATCTCCAGACATTTTGTTTGTCTAATGTTTGTTCTCTGGCAGATCCTAATAAAGAAATCGTGGAATTGCCAGAGCCCAGCAACTTGGCGAGACCTCATCTCTACAATAAATAAAAAATTAGCCGGGCGTGATAGCATGTCTGTAGTTCTGGCTACTTGGAAGGCTGAGACAGAAGGATCGCCAGAGCCCACCAAGTCAAGGCTGCGGTGGCCAGGAGTGTGCCACTGCACTCCAGTCTGGGCGACAGAGTGATACTCCAACTCAAAAAAAGAAAAAAAAAAGAAATCATAGGAACAATATATCTTGAGTTTGCATATTGATGACAGTTTGTGGCCTTTATCATGAATTTCACTTTGGCTAATTATAAAATCCTTGGCTTACGTTTTTTCCTTCAGTATATTAAAAAAAAATGTTATTCAGTTTTCTTTTGGCCTGAAGCATTGCTGTCAAAGTTTGATGACAGTTTGATTTCTTTTCCTTTACAAATAATTTAGTCATTATGCCTGAATGTTTTTAAAACTTAAAGTCCACAAATTTTACCAAGGTAAGCCTTGGTGTTGGAGGGTCTGGGTCAGTTTCTCCAGATATTTATTATGCCCATTTATTTTTTATTTTTATTATTTATTTATTTATTTATTTATTTACTTTTTGAGTTGGAGTCTCACTCTGTCGCCCAGACTGGAGTGCAGTGGCTGCTCCCAGCCACCGCAGCCTCGACCTGCTGGGCTCCAGCAATCCTTCTGCCTCAGCCTTCTGAGTAGCCAGAATTACAGGCATGCGCTACCACGCCCGGCTGATTTTTTTTAAATCATTGTAGAGATGAGTTCTCGCTACCCAGGCGGGTCTCGAACCCGTGGGCTCAGGCAATCCACTCACCTCAGCCTCCCAAAGTCGCGGGATTACAGGCTGAGCCACTGAGCCCAGTTTATTTATTTTTATTTTTTTGAGGCAGGGTCTCCCTCTGTTTCCCAGACTAGAGAGCAGTGGAGTGAGCACAGCTTACTGCAATCTCAAATTCCTGAGCTCAAGCAGTCCTCCTTCCTCAGCCTCTCAAGTAGCTGAGACTACAAGCGTACATTACCATGCCTGGCTAATTAAAAATTTTTTTATCAGACTAGGTCTTCCCCTATGTTGTCCAGGCTGGTCTTAAACTCCTGGCCTCAAGTGATCATCCCACCTCAACCTCCCAAAGCGTGAGATTACAGGTGTTAGCCACTATTCCCAGGCTGTGCCTTTTTAATATGTAGTTTTTAAAATTATTTTTTCTCACTTTATGAAAGTTTTATTGAATTATAATTTTTGGTATCTACTCTGTTATTTGCTTTGGTATGTTTTGTGTGTGTGTGTTTTTTGTTTTTTTTTTAGTTGGAGTCTCACTCTGTCGCCCAGACTGGAGTGCAGTGGCACGCTCATGGCCACCTTGGGTCAGGTGCCTTCTGCTGGTTCAGTTCTCCACAGCAGGGTTGGGGATCAAGCGGGAAGAGATGATGTGGCATAGTAGACACGTGCCCACTGACTGGGGCCTGAGTATGGAACAGATTATCCCTGTAGGTGGAAGAAGCAGCAGACACTCTGGAAAGTCTGAGCCACTGAGGGATTTAATAGCCATC
>NW_007247779.1:72676-78519 GCF_000164805.1 Carlito syrichta | reverse complement strand
AGCATGCCACTGCACTCCAACCTGGGCGACAGAGTGAGATTCCACCTCAAAAAAAAAGTAAAATTCACTGGTTTTTACTATATTCACAGAATTGTGCCGTTCTAATTATAGTTTTCTATATCTATCTTTTTTCATTTTCCTTTGCTGCTTTTTTAAAATTAAGTGAATATTCCCCAGTGTATTATTTTAATTTCTTTAATGACTTTTCAATATTTTTTGAGTTATTTTCTTTTTTTGAGTCAGTCTCACTTTGTCATCCAGGCTGGAGTGCAGCGGCATGCTCATGGCCACCGCAGCCTTAACCTGCTGGGCTAAGGTGATCCTTTTGCTTCATCCTTCCAAGTAGCTGGAACTGCAGGCATATGCCACCATGCCCAGCTAATTTATTTTTATTTTTATTGTAGAAATGAGGTCTCACACCATGTTGCCCAGACTGGTCTTGAATATGTGGGCTCAGGCAATCCTCTTGCCTCTGCCCCCAAAGTGCTGGGATTACAAGCATGAGCCACCATGCCCAGTGGAGTTATTTTCTTAGAAGTTGCTCTGGGGCTTGCCATATATATACTTTGTCTGAATCTACTTCAGTTCTATACAGACTTACTTTCAGTAAGATAAGAAATACTATCCCTGGATAGCTCTGTTTCTCTTCCCTCTTTTTTGTGCTATTACATCTATGTGTGTTACAAACCCAAAAATATATTATCATAATTTTTTTTTGAGTCAGAGTCTCACTCTTTTGCCCAGGCTGGAGTGCAGTAGCAGGCTCACAGCCATGGCAGCCTCAACTTGCTGGGCACAGGGGATCCTTCTTTCTCAGACTCGAGTAGCTAGAACTACAGGTATGTGCCACCACACCTGGCTAATTTTTTTATTTATTGTAGAGATGAGATCTCGCCAAGTTGCCCAGGTTGGTCTCAGACCCCTGGACTCAAGCAATCCTCTTGCCTCTACCTCCCAAAGTGCTAGGGTTACAGGCGTTAGCTACCATGCCCAACCTGTCATAATTAGTAATCTATATCATTGTATGTCTTATAAAGAGAAGAAGAAAGGAAAACATATATATGGAGAGACTTTGTTATATCAACCTTCTTATTTACCATTCCTGGCTTACTTTGTCTGTGGACTTGAACTAACACCTGTTGTTATTTCCTCATTCCAATACACCTTTGTTCCCACCCACTTTGTGTGTATTGTTATTGTCAAATATATCTCTATATGACTTAGGACCAATAATATATTATGTACCTATTATTTTACACAACTGTTTTCTAAATCAGTTGAAAGAAGAAAGGAGAAGCATGCATTTATACTATCTTTTTATAATTACATGATTACCTTTACTGCTGCTTTTTAAAAATATATGGATTCAAATAACTGACCTTTCATAGCAGGTGGTAATGACAGATTTCAGGTGACTAAGAAAACACCTGGAACACAGAAGTGTAGAGTAAAGCTGAAATATATGAAGGAGTGTGGTTTTTGTGGTTAGCATCAACTACAAAAACCCTCCAAAAGTAATTTTTTTTTTTTTTTTTTTTTTAAGTTGGAGTCTCACTCTGTTGCCCAGACTGGAGTGCAGTGGCCACTCCTGGCCACCGCAGCCTCGACCTGCTGGGCTCCGGCGATCCTTCCGTCTCAGGTTTCCAAGTGGCTGGAACTACAGGCGCACACTACCACGCCTGGTTAATTTTTTTGATTTGTTGTAGAGATGAGGTCTAACCAAGCTGCCCAGGTGGGTCTTGAACCTGTGGGCTCAGGCAATCCACTCACCTCAGCCTCCCAAAGGCGCGGGATTACAGGCTGAGCCACCGAGCCCGGCTTGCTTTGGTATTTTTTTCAGGGATTCCTATTATGAATAGGATGGATATCTTTTTGTGTCTTCTATATTTCTTACTTTCTGTCAAGTTCTTTTCTTCTACCTTCCCTAAAATTTTAAAAAATTTTGCCCAATGTGGTAGCTCATGCCTGTAATTCCTTTGGGAGGCTGAAGCGAGAGGATTGCCTGAGCCTAGGGGTTCTAGACTAGCCTGAGCAACTTGAAGAGACCTCATCTCTACAATAAATAAATAAATACAAAATAAGCCAGGTGTGGCAGTGCGTGCCTATAGTTCCAGCTACTTGGAAGGCTAAAGTGGAAGGATAGTCTGAACCCAGCAGGTTGAGGCTACGGTGGCCATGAGCGTGCCACTGCACTCCAGTCTGGGTGACCGAGAGAGGAGCCACTCAAAAAAAATTTTTTTTGTTTGTTTTATTTTATTTTCCATTTTTCTTAAGGCATTATTTATTTTGTTTATGGGATCTTCGGTTCTTTCTGGTTTACTCTTCATCACTGTGATTTTTTTTTTGAGTTGGCATCTCACTCTGTCATCCAGGCAGGAGTGCAGTGGCACGCTCACAGCCACTGCAGCCTTGATCTGCTGGACTCAGGCGATCCTTCCACCTCAGACTTCCAAGTGGGTGGAATAGGTGCACGCCATCACACCCAGCTGATTTTTTTTATTTATTGTAGAGACAAGCTCTCACCATGTTGCTCAGGCAGGTCTCGAACTCCTGAACTCAGGCAATCCTCTGGTCTCTGTCTCCCAAAGTGCTGGAATTACAGCCTTGAGCCACCGCATCCGGCCTTATCACCCAATTTTCTAGTGTTTCTGTTACAGTTTTTTAATCTTGTTCATTCTCTTAATGTCTTTTAGCTTGCTTTGAAAAAATTAGGGTATTGCCCTCATCTATTTTTGTGGGTACTTCTTTCTGACATGATTTTATCATCTGTAAGTTATTATTGTTATTATTATTATTATTTGAGTCAGGGATCTCACTCTGTTGTCCAGACTGAAGTGCAGTAGCACAATCATAGCCTACCACAGCCTCTACCTCCTGGGTTCAGGAGATTCTTCAGCCTCAGTCTCCCAAGTATCTGGGACTACAGGTGCATGCCACCATACCTTACTAATTTTCTGACTTTTTGTAGAGACAAGGTCTCATCATGTCGCTTAGGCTGGTCTCAAATTTCTGAGCTCAAGTGATCCTCCTGCCTTGGCCTCTCAAAGTGCTGGAATTGCAGGGATGGGCCACCATGACTGGCCTACAGCTCATTTTCTAAGGCTAGTCAAGTAGAGCAGTGGGAATGGAGAAGGAACAAGGAAATTATAGCCCATTTTTACATGAAATTAGTTTTCCTACACTCTTCCTCACCTTTATACAGACTTCTTTTTTCCTTTGTCCCTACTGATCTCCTGCTGCTCATTTCAGTTCTGTTCCCAGCGGTTTGTCCTGCATATAAAGCTTTGCCCTGGAAAGACACTTTGGTTGGTTTACTTCTGAGAACCCCAGTGGGCCAAATGGCTCGCCCCTTTAGAACTAGCTGCACTGCATGCTCTTGTCTACTCAAGAAGGTGCCATCTCAGCTGTCATTTTTTTTTTTTTGAGTTGGAATCTCACTCTGTCGCCCAGACTGGAGTGCAGTGGCCGCTCCCGGCCACCGCAGCCTCGACCTGCTGGGCTCTGGCGATCCTTCCGCCTCAGCCCTCCAAGTAGCCTGAACTACAGGCGTGCGCTACCATGCCCGGCTAATTTTTTGATTTATTGTAGAGATGATGTCTCGCTTGCCCAGGCGGGTCTCGAACCCGCGGGCTCAGGCAATCCTCTCACCTCAGCCTCCCAAAGTGCTGGGATTACAGGCTGAGCCACCGAGCCCAGCTTTTTTTTTTTGGAGTCAGAGTCTAACTCTGTCAGCCAGGCTAGAGTGCAGTGGCACGATCATGGCCACCTCAGCCTCGACCTGTTGGACACGGGTGATCCTTCTGCCCCTTCCTTCCAAGTAGCTGGAACTACAGGCACACGCTACCATGCCCAGATAATTTTTTTTATTTTTTTGAGTTGGAGTCTCACTCTGTCACCCATATTGGAGTGCAGTGGCCGCTCCCGGCCACCGCAGCCTCGACCCGTTGGGCTCCGGCGATCCTTCCGCCTCAGCCTTCCGAGTAGCCGGAATTACCAGCGTGCGCTACCACTCCCGGCTAATTTTTTGATTTATTGTAGAGATGAGGTCTCACTGCCCAGGCGGGTCTCAAACCCGCGGGCTCAGGCAATCCACTCACCTCAGCCTCCCAAAGGCGCGGGATTACAGGGTGAGCCACCGAGCCCAGCTCCAGCTAATTTTTTGATTTATTGCAGAGATAAAGTCCCGCCATGTTGCACAGGCTGGTCTCAAACCCATGGGCTCTGGCAATCCTCTCACCTTAACCTCCCAAAGTGCTGGGATTACAGACGTGAGCCACATCGCCCGGCTTCCATGTGTTTTTTTATGGAGGGATTCATGTGGTGGTATTTTGGGGAGACTCAAAAACTATGCCCCCATATCATCTTTCCAGAATCCTCTCCACCTTAGGAAAACTTAGGAAAACTACTATACATACCAGTGTGTTGTGCAACAGGTTATATCATCATTCCCTACAATAGTCTCGGCCTCCACCACCAGGGCTTCTAATCACACTCATCCTATTTCAAGTCTTCATACATGGTAGCCCTTTCCAAATCTCCAGGTCTTAGTAATTGTTTCTCAGGAATAGCACAGCTGTCTATCCCTGGAATGCCTTCTCCTTGAGTTCTTTGGAAATTCTTCGGTATCCCAGTTTAAACTTACTTCCTTAGAGAGGTCTTCCCCTTGCTACCTTATCTAAAGTAAATCCTCAAGTTGGGCATGGTGGCTCAGCAGTTTGGGAAGCTAAGGAGGGAGGATTGCTTGAGCATAGTAGTTCAAGACCAGCCTGAGTAACACAGTGAGACCCCAACCCTACGAAGAAAATTTAAAACTCACCTAAGTGTGATGCCTGTAATCCCAGCTACTCCTGAGGTTGAGGTGAGAGGATTACTTGAGCCCAGGAGTTTGAGGCTGCAGTGAGCTGGGATCATGCCACTGCACTCCAGCCTGGGTGACAGAGTGAGACTCTGACTCAAAAATAAATAATAAACAAATACATAAAGTAGGTTGGGTGCTGTGGCTCATACCTGTAATACCAACACTATGGGAGGCGGAGTTGAGAGGATTGCCTGAATCCAGGGGTTCCAGACCAGCCTGGGCAACTTGGTGAGACCTTGTCTCTACAATAAATCAAGAAAAATTACCCAGGCATAGTGGTGCATGCCTGTAGTTTCAGCTACTTGGCAGGCTGAGGTGGAAGGATTGCCTGAGCCTAGTAGGTCGAGGCTGCAGTGGTTATGAGCATGCCACTACACTCCAGTCTGGGTGACAGAGTAAGACTCTGACTCAATAAATAAATAAATAAATAAAAATAAATAAATAAAATAAAGTAGACCCTCAAATTTTTCTTCCTTCCCTCACCCTCTCCACCCTGGACCCTCAAATTTGTAATTATCTTGTTTGTTTACTTGCCTCCTTCTTCAGACAATATAACCCAGAGAAGCTTTTGACCACAACCCATGGACTCTCACTTTACATCATCACCCAGCATCTACATACATAGATATATATGAAATGTTCGCCTTACTCTGTATTTTAGTCAGTTAGTATTTATATAGCTGGCTGGGCATGGTGGCTCATGCCTATAATGCCAGCACTTTGGGAGGCTGAGGTGAGAGGACTGCCTGAGTCCGTGGGATCGAGACCAGCCTCGGCAACTTGGTGAGACCTCATCTCTACAATTCTTTATTTAAGAATTAGCCTGGTATGGTGGCATGTGCCTGTAGTTCCAGCTAATTGGAAGGCAGAGGCAGAATGATCACCTGAGCCCAGCAGAACAAGGCTGCAGTGACCGTGAGCATGCCACTGCACTCCAGCCTGGGCGATACAGTGAGACTCCAACTAAAAAAAAAAAAAAAAAAAA
>NW_007247779.1:0-72656 GCF_000164805.1 Carlito syrichta | reverse complement strand
TATATATATATATATATATATAGAGAGAGAGAGAGAGAGAGAGAGAGAGAGAGAGAGAGAGAGAGAACTTACTATGTGTCAGACACTGTTCAAAGCACTTTTACAAATATTAATTCATTTAATCCTTATAACCACCCCACAAGGAAAGTACTATTACCCCCAATTTTACAAATGAGGACACTGAGACACAGAGAGGTAAAGTAACTTACTGAATGTCTCATAGTTAACAAGTGGTAAGGTTGGATTTGAGTCCGGGGAAACCTGGCACTATAACATTAAGTTAAAATTCTGGCCTGGGCAAGGTAACCAGAGCTTTGGCAGGCTGAGGTGGGAGGATCACTTGAGGCCAGGAGTTTGAGACTAGCCTGGGCAACAAAGCAAGACCCAATCTCTACAAAAAATTTAAAACATTAGCCAGGCACGTAGTCCTGTAGTCGTAGCTACTCCAAAGCTGAGGCGGGAAGGGTTCCTTGGCCCCAGGCAGTCGAGGCTACAGGGCAACTATGATCATGACACTGTAATCCAGTTTGGGCAATAAAGCAAGCCTCTGTCTCCAATAAATAAATAAATAAATAAAATGTTATTCTGTTTTGTTTTTTACAAAGAACTGTAGACTCACTAAATTGATTTCACAACTCACTACTGGGCCAGAACCTGTTGTTTAACACAGTCTTGATGTAAGTTCTGCAAGAGTGGAAGCCATTTTATCTATAGCATCCTTGCCCTGCCAGACACAAAGTAGGCTTTCAATAAACAGTTGATAAAAGAGCCTGGCACAGAACAATACAGTCTTAAAGCTGGGGGACACCTGAGAAATTATCTACTTGAAAGCATTACTCTTATCTAGTTGATTTACATCATGTCATTTACCCCAACAGTCAGTAGCATTGGTGACAGTAGAATACAGGGTTTGTTTATTTTTCTTCTTTACATTTTCTCATGCATTAATTTATTTATGAATTCAAAAACATTTCAGCATTTACAAGTCTCAAGTTAAAATATGTAAGATAAAAGGCAAGTTGCAGAAGAGTATGAAATGTATAGTCTCATATTATGAACAATGCTACTTAGTATATAGTAAATCTGGAGCAATGGACACCAAATTATTTATCTGAAGAGGATGGGCGTACTTATGTTTTATATTTCTTAATTATGTGATTTGTTTACAAAGAAAATGCATTGCCCTAACCGGCATAAAATCGCAAATCGCAATAGATATTATTGAAACCTGTGTGTGTGTGTGTCAGTCAGGGTCTCACTCTGCCGCCCAGGCTGGAGTGCAGTGGTATGAACACAGCTCACCAGCACAGCCTCGACAATCTGAGCTCAGGGGATCCTTCCACCTCAGCCTTGGAGTAGCTGGAATTGTAGGCGGGCGCCACCATGCCTGGCTCATTTTTAAATTTTTTTATAGAGAGGTCTTTCTATGTTGCCCAGACTGATCTCGAACTCAAGAGCTCAAGCAATCCTGGCTCCTCAGCTTCCCAAAGTGCTGGGATTAGAAGCATGAGCCACCGCGCCTGGCTTGAAATCTTTTTAACTCTTCTTTTACCTGCAGTATTTGACTGTGTCATTCATTTTCATATCTTACTCAGTTAAACGTCAGGCTCAAAGTGAACACTGAATAAATGTGCATGAGCGAAATAATTCTTTTTTATCAGAATTTAGGTTGATAATTTTCAGGGCAAATCCAAACAGTGCACACTTGTCATTCTGTAAATAAGGTTTCAAATCACAGCGACACCGGTGGGCATGATTTGGCTTTTTTCAGTGCAATTCACATCCTACCAGGTGAAGTGTCGAGTTCACCTATCACGGTCACCTCGCATTTCGCGCCAGGCTTCAAACTCGGGACCCTCAAGACTCCAGGCCCAGCTAAGGAGTCGAAAGGGATATGCGTCTGCCCCGCCTCACGCATGCGTCCTAGTCCCGCAGAGCCGGGCGCTCAGAGCCCAGCTCCCAGCGTACCCAGCTTACTCTTTCCAGTCCCGCAATTCACCTGCCCCACACTACCGATTCGGCTTTGCCTGGAGGCGGAAGTGAGTGGGAGGGGCAGGTTCACGGGCCGCCCCGGAAGTGGGCGGAGCACCAGCAGCCCTACATTTGTCGCGTCGCCTCCCAGTCGGGTTGCGGCTGAGGCCGGTCCTGGCTTTGTAGCTCGCTCAAGATGGCGTCGCAGCCACCCAGCGGGATCCGCCTCAGCGCGGTGAGCAGCCGCGAGGGGTGGAGCGGGCCGTGTCCCAGGAGGGCGGGCAGGCGGGCAAGTGAGGGGGGGCCGGCAGTGGGCGGTGGCGACTCGTGAACCCGGCGCGGCGGCGGGGGCCGCGGTGGACCCCAAGAAAGGGGCCGCCATGTCGCTCCCGTCGGCGGAGCGATTCGGCTGCAGGCAGGGCTGGGGCGGCGCGGGCTGGGCTGCGTCCCGTCGCCTCCGCATTGTGTTTCCCTTTCGCTCCGATGGCCTCGGGGCGGGCCGGGGCGGCGCGGCCCCTCCTCCCCGGCTCCCTCGCTGCCTCGCAGCTGTCGTCAGAGCGCGAGGCCTCGGCGGTCGACCCGCCTGCTCCCCGGGCCGGGGGGCCCCGACCCTCTTCTGCCTTCGGGGCGCCCGGAGGGGGGGGGAGCGGCAGTCTGCGTCCAGAAGTCCGGCGGCCTTGACCTCCTGGCAGCGGTACGGGGCTCCGGGGCTGCCCGGGCGTGAACCGAGCCGGGATGAGTCTTCCCACTGCGTTTCGGTTCCTCCCGCTTCCCTAGCATGGAAGTTCCCGGGCTCGGATCACTAGATCCTCACGCTCTCCTCGTTCCCTTTCGTTTCGGGGCTTTTCGAGTTCTTGGAAATCCTTCAAATATTTCGTGTGTCTTAACTCGTAGGGAGCGGTCGCGTAAATAGGACTTAAAATTTCACGTCCTAAAAATGTAGGCGTGGCTTCCTCACCTGATTAGCCTAAGAAAGTTTTATTCCTCGTTAGTTGGTGTTCTTATGCAAAAATCTCTTGAGGTTGTTGGCTAAGAATGGTTACCCTGGTGCCATTAATTTTAACATTCGAATGGCCAGTGGCTGCTGGAGGTTAACACGCCTCCGAGAGTACAAGCCATAAACTTGGTTCTTTCCTCTGCTGCTATTTTCATTCATTTAGCCACGTTTTTCCAAACTGATCCCTGGTTTTAGTTGCATTTCTTTGACTATTTGTTTTGAGCGTTTTTCACATTTATTAGTCTTTTTGGTTGTTTTGCATTGCCTTTTTATGTCTTCCCCTTCTCCCCCTTTTTTTTAACCCACTCTGTTGCCCTTGCTGGAGTGTAGTGTCGCATTACAGCTTATTGTAGCCTCGAACTCCTAGGCTCAAGCGATTCTCCCTCCCCAGACTCCTAAGTAGCTGGGACTGCAGGCGCAATTTTTAAATTTTTTGTAGAGACGGGATCTCTGTGTTGCCCACGCTGGTCTTGAACTGTCCTCAAGCGATCCTCCCAAAGTGCTGGAATTGCAGCCGTGAGCCACCATGCCTGGCCCGTTTTCTTTTGGTAGAATCTTTGATTTGTAAGAATTCTTTGCATATTATGCATTATTGAACGAGATAGTCTTTAGTAGTTTGCATATAGAGAGCAACTTTATTCTCTTTTATAAGTGGGTTTAAACATTATTTGTTAATTATTACCCATCTCTGTGAACGGGGGTGACTAACCACTTTCCAGTTAGCCTAAGGTATTGTAAGGTTTGGCTTCATCTAGTTTAAAATCTCGTGGTTTTTTTTTTATGGTCCCATCCTTCCCCACGTCCTTCCCCTCCCAGCTTGAGTCTAGTTCAGGCTTAGAAACATGTAGTAGAGAGTTGATTTCTTTACTGTTTCTCCCTTTCCCACCCCTTCCCATGAAAGTGAGCAGAGACGAGGGTCAAATAGTCTTGAGAGATCGGTATTGTTAGCTAGATCTCTGGGTATAGAAACTGAGCATGTGCTAGGACTTTCTTTGTGGGTAATATGGGCTGCTGGAAACCTCATTGACAGAAATCTCCCATCTGCAGCCTCTCTGCTTTTGCTTTAGCACTGGAATTGGCAGACTACAGCTCATGGGCCAAATCCAGCCCAGCACCTGTTTTTGTATGGCCTGCAAGCTAAGAGTGATTTATACATTTGTAAATGGTTGAGTGAAAAATTAAAGAAGATTGTTTCATGACATACGAAAATTATGTGAAATACAAATTTTAGTTCCTATAAAATTGTATTGGAATATAGCCTTATGAATTTATTTGCTTATAGCTCTCAAATGCTTGCATTAGTAGAAGTATAAAAATTAATGAATTTGTCATTTGTCAAAAGGCAAAAGGAGTCAGCCTTAATGTATGCATATTTTAAAAAATCATTTAAATGCACATTTGCCATTTTTTTGCTGATTTCCCCCCCCAGAAATCCTGCTGTAGATTTAGCCAACAAGCATTCTTTTCACCACTTCCTATACTTCTAATATTTTTTTCTTTTAGTCCAAGTCTCATTCTGTGGTCCAGGCTTGAGTACAGTAGCACGCCCATGGCCACTGCAGCCTCAGCCTGCTGGGTTCAGGCAGTCTTTTCACTTCAACCTTTCAAGTAGCTGGAACTGCAGGCATGCTCCGTGCTAATTTTTTTATTTATTGTAGAGATGAGGTCTTGCCAAGTTGCCCAGGCTGGTCTTGAACCTGTGGGCTCAGGCAAACCTTTTGCCTCTGCCTCCCAAAGTGCTGGGATTACAGGCATGAGCCACCGTGCCTGGCTTCCAATGCTTTTATCACTTTTTTTTGGTTGAACTACTATGTATGGTTTGTTACTATTGTTACCTTTATTCATAAATGAATCAACCTGTGTACTATGATTGTATTTTCTTTCCTGTACTACTTTTGTTTTCCCTGAAGTTAATTGGTTCATATTTTATTTGCCTAGTTTTTATGTGTACTGATCAGTAATTCATCTAAACATCCAGAAAACTGGACAATTTTTTCCAGATGTATTCAGACACACCCAGTATTTTGTCAGTTGGGAGTTATTGGCTCAGTTGTGATTTGGAGACTTCCCCTTACTATATTTCTGGAAATTTCCTTTCCCTTTTCATGTGTTCCATTCCATATACTCCTCTTTCTGTATGTACTCCCTAGCAAGCACTATAGCTTAGTGACTGACAGTATGGGCTCTGAAGCCCACCTTCCTGGGTTAATTCCATCTGATGACTGGATGTGTGACCTTGGCCAAGTCCATTTAACTTCTTTGCACCTGAGTTTCTAATCTGAATGGTGGGAATAACAGTCTTACCCACCTCAAAGGATTGTTTTGAAGATTAGATGATCAATATACATAAAGACCCATGCCTTCTGTGGTACTCAATAGTACTCGTTTTGTTACTGCTGATGTTGGAGCTGTCCATCCTTCTAGACAGGTGTGTAGCTTCCTAAGAGAAGGGTACATCGGAAGAAAAAGTTTTATGTCATTTCTTGAAAATGTGTTCATGCTACCCTTGCTCTTTCTTGACTTATAATTTGACTGGATTTGAATTCTAGATTAGAAATTGTTTCTCTCAGAATTTTTTTTTTTTTTTTGAGTTGGATCTCAATCTGTCGCCCAGACTGGAGGGCAGTGGCACGCTCCTGGTCACCCAGTCACCACAGCCTTGACCTGCTGGGCTCCGGCAATCCTTCCGCCCCAGCCTTCCAAGTAGCTGGAACTACAGGAGCGCGCTACCATGCCCCGCTAATTTTTTGATTTATTGTAGAGATGAGGTTTCGCCAAGTTGCCCAGGCGGGTCTCGAACCTGCGGGTTCAGGCAGTCTACTCACCTCAGCCTCCCAAAGCGCAGGATTACAGGCTGAGCCACTGAGCCCAGCTCTCTCAGAATTTTTTAAAGACGTTCTTTATTGTTTAATAGAGTCTGTACATTGTATTGAGCACTTAGCCTGAAAACTCAGGTCCTTAAGATCTGGAAAATGTAATTTGACAGATTCTTCCATCCATTTTCCTGTTCTCTTTTGGTTTCTGTTTTCCTTCTCATTTTTCCTCCCTTTGAATTTTTTTCTTTCATTGTCTACCTTTCTCTTACATATTTTTATTTTTTTATTTTATTTAATTTTTAAAATTTTTTATTTTTTGAATTGGAGTTTCACTTTGTTGTCCAGGCTAGAGTGCAGTGGCACGCTCACAGCCACTGCAACCTTGACCTGCTGGACTCAGGCAATCCTTCCACCTCACCTTCCAAGTAGCTGTAACTATAGGCGCATGCTACCACACCCAGCTAATTTTTTTGGTTTATTGTAGAGATGAGGTCTTGCCAAGTTGCCCTGGTTGGTTTCGAATCCCTGGGCTCAGGCAGTCCTCTGGCCTTGGCCTCCCAAACTGCTGGGATTACAGGCTTGAGCCTCCGTGCCCAGCCCTGTCTAGGGCCATACCACCCTGAATGCGCCCCATCTTGTCTGTTTTTGATTTCTAATTTTAGATCTTCTGAACTGTCTGTAGATGGTTAGCGTTCTCACTTTTTCAAGTGAGACACCTGGGAGCTGACTGGAAGATTTTTGAGCTAGTCCTTTGGTGGTCTTTACTGTTGGGTGATCAGATTGGAAGGAGTTGTTTTGTTGGGCACTCTATGTCAGTATCTGTACACTCCAAAGAATGGGAAGTGTTAGACTATAAAATAAGTATGCTTAAAAAAACTAAAAACTTTAAAAATAATTTTTTAAAAAATGAGGACAACAAAAATATGATAGCTATCCAGAAAGACCAGACAGAATTGTAGATGAACCAACAAATAGAACTTTCAGAAACCACGGTTTTCCAGGGAAGAATTCTGTCTCTAGTCTCTTGCCATGGCATAATCTTGGCTACTAATTCTTGGAACTTGCCATCGAGAAGGGAGCAGGGAGTGTAGCGTTGTGGAGTGTAGCGTTGTTCAGTGTGCTGACTTGCTGTTTGTTAGTTGTTATTTGTTTATTATTATGAAGAATATGTATAATATATAGTTTATCACCCTAACCATTTTAAGTTTCGATTTAATAGTATGACATACTTTCACATTGTTGTGCAACCAGTCTCTAGAACTCTTCCTGTTGCAAAACTAAACCTCTGAGTCTATTAAAGTAAGCAATAACTCCGCAGTCCTCCCTTCCCCAGCACTGACAAACAACTGTTCTACTGTGTCTAGGAATTTGACTAGAGTAGTTCTCCCTTATCCACAGTTTTGCTTTCCTCAGTTTCCATTACATGAGGGCGCTGGTGGTCTAAAACTATTAAATGAAGAAATTGTGGTAATAAACAGTTCATAAGTTTTAAATTGCATGCCCTTCTGTAGCGCCTGGGATTGAATCATCCCCTTGTCCATTGTATCTACACTGTGCATATACCCACCTGCCTGTTAGTCATTTGGTGGCCTCGGTGTTATCAGACTCACTGTCCTGGTGTCATTCTGTTTCATTATTAAGTTATTTATCTTTTGCTGTGCCTTGTTTATACATTGAACTAGTATACATGTAGCCAACAACTATTTGTACACCTTAAAGCTATTCAAATTTAAAAAGGCAAAAAATAGTGAACTTTATTACAAGTATGTATGTATGTGTAGGAAAAAACATAGTGTATATTCTATAGGTATTGGTACTATCTGAGGTTTCAGACATCCACTGGGGGGGGGTCTTGGAATGTATCCCCTGAGGGCAAAGGAGGACTACTACACTGTACTCTTATTGGTGGAATCATACAGTGTTTCACTTATTGTGATTCTTATTTCACTTACTATAATGTCTTCCAGGTTTATCCATGTTGTGAAATGTGTCAGAATTTCCTTGCTTAAGGCTTGTATTTCATTATATGTCCAAAGGCAAAATTCCAACAAATTTAAATATCTTAATTAATTAGCTTTATTTCCAATTCTAAAATTGGGTAACACTTCTTCCATAAAATATATGAAAGTGCTTCTGGAAGCCCAGCAGAGGAAATTGGTTTTATAGTCCAAAGAGTAGAAGAAAGCAGAAACAAAGAACAAAAAGCAGATTGGTCATTTCAAAGTTGAAGAACAATAGAAAAAAACCTGATTGGTGAATTTGATATTACTTTTTATTGCAAAACAAAGCTGAAGGAACTGTAAAAAAGAGGGACCTTCATTATGCTGATTGAAGACTGGAACTGGTCTGTTTGGGAAATTAGCTATCTCACCTGTAGGTCAGTTAGTTTCAGTTTTGTGGCTGGATTTTTAGCATGAGTGACAGGATTTTGGTTATTAGTCTGATATTTTGGGGCCTAGTGCAGGAGCTTAGTCCAAAACAGTGGCCTCCTATAATTTTTATTAAACATATGTATGTACCTGTGAAATAAACATATATTTGCTCTTTGTTCTGGAGCTCTTGAAATCCTTGGAATTTCCTGAGTGATAAGACTGAGAGGGGCATCTTTTGTTATTCAAAATAGGCCCCTTTTTACCTTACCTGAATTTATGCTAATAGGACCTTTTTGCTTTAGCATTTACTGGTTTTCTAGAAAGTATATAGATGAAGAGGAGATGCTTAGGGCAAGGTGGGGAAGGGATACACAGCTTTATTCCAAAGTTCCTTAATGAGGTGACTCTCAATGGTCCCCTTTACAGCTTCATAATGGGGGCTGGTTGTCAGAGAACAAACCATGTGATTAGATGGTTAGAACTTGCAGTCTTTTCTCCTCCTTGAACCTCCAGGGAAGGGGAGAGGGGCTGAAGATTGAGGTCAGAAGTTCAGTCCACAGTGGCCATTGATTTAATACACCATGCCTTTATAATGAAACCTTCATAAACTACATGATGGGGATCAGAGAGCGGTGAGGTTGGCCAAACATATCTATAGGGGTAATGAAACTCCAGGCCCCTTCCCCATACTTTTCCCTGTGTGCTTCTCATCTGCCTGTTCATCTTTGTAATATCCTTTACAGTGAAGTAATAAATGTGAGTAAATATTTACTTGAGTTTTGTGAGCATTATAGCAAATTATCAAACATGAGGATGGGACTGTGTGAACCCCAGGTTACAGATCTGTCAGAAGTACAGGAGGCTCTAAGAGTTTATGGTAGTTGACTAATCATTTTCTCCTTGTTTGGTAGCCAGGGGTTTTATACTCCAAGGCCATGCCCCATAGTAAGATTTAGAATGGGGAAGGAGTATGTCATTCTTTTTTGTTTGGTTTTTTTTGAATCGGGGTCTCATTCTGTCACCAGGCTGTAGTGCAGTGGCATGACCGTAGTTCACTGCAGCCTCAAGCTTGTGGACTTGTTGACTCAAGTAGTTCTCCTGTCTCAGCCTCTCAAGTAGCTGGAATTATAGGTGTGTGGCACCATACCTGGTTATTTTATTTTATTTTGTAGAGATGAGGTCTTGCTATGTTGCCTAGGCTGGTCTCGAACTCCTACGCTCAAATAATCCTCCCACCTCAACCTTCCAAAGTACTGTCATTCTTTTATCAGTGTGTGCCATTTTTTTAATCAGTGATGTTTGTCTAAGGGGAGAGGGTGGGACAGGAAGGTCTTCCAGGTGGCTCACCTGCAAGTTCTTAGGTACATTCTTGCAACCCTCAGGAAAAGACTTGTTATGCAAGATGAAAATCTGGAAATTGATTTTTATTAAGGCTTACACCTGTAATCCCAACACTTTGAGAGGCAGAGGTGAGAAGACTGTGGAGACCAGCCTGAACAACTTGGAAACCTTATCTCTACAATAAATCAAAAAAATTAGCTGGGTGTGGTGGTACATACCTGTAGCTCCAGCTACTTGGAAGGCCAAGGCAGAAGGATCGCTTGAGCCCAGCAGGTTGATTGAGGCTGCAGTGGCAGTGATGTACCACTGCGCTTTAGCCATGCTTTAGAAAGTCTAAATTGCCTGTAATCTATACTTCGTGATGTATGCCATATTACTTGATATTTGCCATAGAAAGTCTGAATTGTATATCCACCAGTTTAAAGATAGTCTTCTACAACATCGTTTCTCACATGTGTACTTCAGCCTAATAGTAGATGAAGGCATAGGGATTGACTGAAAAAGCAAGTGTAGACAGGAAAAGTAGACCTTTCTGACACCTTGTGGCAGCAGCTGAGCACTGAAATACAGTTGGCTTAATTTACAATCAAATTGTATTTTTAGAACTTTTAACTCTATGCACTTAAAGTGCCTTGCTTTTATTTCCTCTTAAATATGAATGAATATGTTCAAAATGAACACAAAACATTGCATGGAAATTCTCTAAATGTAATTTTTGAGCATTTGGCCTTTTAAAATCATCTGTACATTTTTATGTGTTTGCTGTCTTAATTAAGAATTTAGACAGTTCCTATAGCATGAGGTGAGTTGGCATATTCATTCATACTGTATTAGTGTGAGTAAAATCAGACATAAAAGCCCTGAAAATTAAGACAGCGTGTTGCATCATATTAAGGAAAAGCCTTAGGCAACTTAAATTTAACAGTACTTAATTGAGCAAAGAATGATTCAATAATTGGGCAGCTCTCAGAACCAGAAGAGGTTCTAAGAACTCTGGTCCAACATGGTCAGGCAGCATTTATGAACAGAAAATAGAAGTGAGATACAGAGACAGGTTATTTAGTTGCAGCTCAGCATTTTGCCTTATTTGAATCAGTTACCTGCCTATGATTGAAGATCAGCTGCTGTAATTGACAGACAGCTATTTGTAACTGGAGTATGCCTGTACAGAACTCCTAAGTTAGGCTTTTAGTTAATTTTCCTACTAAGTTAGGTTGTAGTTTCTTATATTAGGACTGGAGTATGGAGGCATCCTCAGGCTCAATTTAGCTTAATTTAGCAATTGGAACTATCTGATTTTTTTTTGAAGAATTATAGATGTATACTACTCCACTGTCACAGGTTTTACTGTAATGAACTTGGAGTAAATAATATAATTGAATCAAAGTGTCAAACCCCCAGAAAAGTCTGTTGGTCAAGCAAAGCTAAGTTTATTAGGCCTAATATACTAGGGAGAAAACACCTCCTTCACAAAGCCTTAGTAGTGTCCCAAAGTAGGGAGATTAGGAAATGATGTTTAGAGGATTTTAGGGCCTTGGCTGAGTCATTTTAAGGCAGGTCTTGCAAGGCAGGTAACTAGGATTGGACAGTTACAATATTGTGGACACAAGAAGGCAAGGGTTTTGGAACAAGTCTTGATGAGTAAACTGTTGAGTTGATTCCCAGCCTTACCTTCCAGGAATCTTATGTTCTTGTCTGTATCTTTCAGATGTATCCTAGAGCAAGCAGCTGAGTCATTTTTGCTTGGTCTCAATGTTGTTTAATACAGGGACAAAAAAATTACATTGCTGTCTATTCTCAAAGTAAGATCTGAATTACTTTACACAAATCATTTTTTTGTTTCAGCTTTGCCCAAAGTTTTTACATACAAATTCTACCAGTCACACTTGGCCATTCAGTGCAGTTGCTGAATTAATAGGTATGTAAACGGACATTTCTTATACTATTTGTTGCTTGCAATTGTAGTTTTAAAAACTTTACTGAAGAATAATAAACAGATGTTCTTAAAAGTAATTTTATGTCTTGAGTGATAACATTAGTGACAAACATTACCTAGCATAACAACTGTTCATTCAGATGGATGTCAAATTAATCATGGCTCAACCTTTCCTATGATAATATTCAAGTATTTGATCATGTCTAGGATTTAATTTGCTGCATTCACAAAACATTTCTATCGAAAATATTTTTATTCTGATTATAAAAGTAAAAAATGAGAATTATGGTTTGTTTTTGTTTGTTTCTGATACGGGGTCACAGAATCTTAAGTGATCCTCCCAAGAAGCTGGTGCACAGTAGGCACCTGGTGGAATTATGCTTTTTTGATAGTGCAGAAGTATATGCAGCATTCAGAGTGAATTCATTTTTTTGGTATCAGTAGGAGGATTAATTTTATGTTAGATTATGATAATGCTTATTCCAGTAGATGGAATGATCTAGGTTTAAGATTGTATTTTAATGGTTTTTAAATAAACATGAGAAAAGAGGCAATTTTGCAGTTAGATTTGCATTATGGGTCATGTTTTTTCCCCTGGGAAAATTCATAGACAGGATTTTTTTTTAAATTTAGGCATATTTAAGAAATTGATAATAAAGGGAAATTTTATTTTTAAGATTTTTTTTTGAGTCAGAGTCTCACTCTGTCACCCAGACTGGAGTGTAGTGGCACAATCACAGCTCGCCCTAGCATCCAGCTACTGGGCTGAAGGGATCTACAACCCTCATCCTCCTGAGTAGCTGGGACTACAGGTGTGCACCACCACACCTGGGTAATTTTTAAATTTTTTGTCTCACTGTGTTGCCCAGGCTGGTCTCAAACTCATGAGTTCAAATGATCTTCTTGCCTTGGCCTCCCAAAGTGCTGGGATTACAGGCAGGAGCCACTGTACCTGACCCTATTCTTAGGAATTCTTAGATATACTTTAGATTCTTTTTTTTTTTTTGAGTTGGAGTCTCACTCTGTCGCCCAGACTGGAGTGCAGTGGCCACCCCCGGCCACCGCAGCCTCGACCCGCTGGGCTCCGGCGATCCTTCCGCCTCAGCCTTCCGAGTAACCGGAATTACAGGCGCGTGCTACCACTACCGGCTGATTTTTTTGATTTATTGTAAAGATGAGGTCTCGCCAAGTTGCCCAGGTGGGTCTCGAACTCGCGGGCTCAGGCAGTCCACTCACTTCAGCCTCCCAAAGGCGCGGGATTACAGGCTGAGCCACCGAGCCCGGCTAGATTCTTTTTTTTTTTTGAGTTGGAGTCTCACTCTGTCGCCCTGGCTGGAGTGCAGTGGCATATTCACGGCCACCCCAGCATCGACCTGCTGGGCTCCAGTGATCATTCCACCTCAGCCTTCCGAGTAGCTGGAACTACAGATGTGCGCTACCACGCCTGGCTTTATACTTTAGATTCTTTATCATGGAAGCCTTCTGTCTTAGATGTGCAAGAAAAAGAAGGAACTTTTGAGGTTGCTTTTTCTTTTCTTTGGTATAGCTAGATTTTTCAGTGCATCTCAGCTAACATGCTATTCAGGTGTGTGTGTGTTTGTGGGTGTGTGGGTTTTTGTGGAAGGGCATGCATGCGTGTGCATGCATGCACACCAGGATCTCGTGTCACCCAGGCTGGAGTGCAGTGAAACTGTCACAGTTCACTGCAGCTTCAGCCTCCTGTGCTCAGGCAGTCATTCTGCCTCAGCCTTCTGAGTTGCTGGGGCCATAACCACCATGTCTGACTATTTTTAATTTTTTTGTAGAGATGAGGTCTCCTATGTTGCCAAGTCTGGTCTCAGACTCCTAGGTTCAGGCGGTTGGCCTCCCAAGGTGCTGAGGCGTGAGTCACACGACCTCAGGTGTTTTTTAAAACCCCAGAGTGAACTGGGCTCTCTGGCTCAGCCTGTAATCCTGTGCCTTTGGGAGGCTGAGGTGAGTGGATTGCCTGAGCGCGCGGGTTCAACACCCGCCTGGGCAGGCGAGACCTCATCTCTACAATAAATTTAAAAAATAGCGGGGTGTGGTAGCGCGCGCCTGTAATTCCGGCTATTCGGAAGGCTGAGACGGAAGGATCGCCGGAGCCCAGCAGGTTGAGGCTGCAGTGGCCGGTAGCGGCCACTGCACTCCAGTCTGGGCGACAGTGAGACTCCAACTCAAAAAAAAACCAAAAAACCCAGAGTGGATCTACTATAACATTGCAGCTATTCATGGGTGTTATTTTTTTGGCAACCTAGCAGAGCTACCCATGATTTTCATGTTGCCCTTTGTGGCGTGTCAAATGTTTTTTACAAAACACCATCTTTCCTGAAATGGTTGAAAAGGAGGTTATTTAATTGTAGGCTGCCTTATGGAAGAGGGATGGCTTGAAAACCATATTTTATAATTGTCACAGCCCGACAGGGTTCTTTATGCCCACTGTGCAGAAAAGCCAGTACACTGAGACAGCAGTTGTTGCCACAGAGAAAGACTTTAATAATCGCAGGGCAGCCAAGTGGGAGACAGGATATATTTCTCAAATCTGCCTCCTGATAATTTTTAGGATAGAATTTTTGTTTTTGTTTTTATTTTTTTTGAGTTGGAGTCTCACTCTGTCGCCCAGACTGGAGTGCAGTGGCCGCTCCCAGCCACCGCAGCCTCTACCTACTGGGCTCCGGTGATCCTTCCGCCTCAACCTTCCAAGTAGCTGGAACTACAGGCGCACACTACCATGCCCAGCTAATTTTTTGATTTATTGTAGAGATGAGGTCTCGCCAAATTGCCCAGGCAGGTCTCAAACCCGCGGGCTCAGGCAATCCACTCACCTCAGCCTCCCAAAGCACAGGATTACAGGCTGAGCCACCGAGCCCAGCAGGATAGAATTTTTAAGGATAATTTAGACATTGGGAGCTAGGGAATGGACATTGCTGGTTGGCTGGGGGTGAAGTCATAGAGGTGTTGAAACTGCCTTCATGTGGGGAGTTAGCTTCTGGGTGAGGGGTCACAGGGCCAGTCAAGTCAGTTCCTTGGTATGGGTCAGAGATCCAGGTGGCATCCATTGGTCCGCAGTTTGAAAAATATCTCAAATACCAGTCTTAGGCTTTACAATATTGCTGTTATCTATAGCACAAATCTTGTAATCACCAGCTACGCACACTTGAGCATTAGGCACTTATTGAGAAGGATTCTAGGGAACAATGGCTGCATATACCTTTGCAACAGAAAGATATGTAGGAGGGGAGATCTGCATATCAAAACTGATCAAACTGCAGGAGCTGTGCATGACCTAAGGATCATTATTTTAAAGAAAGTAGTCAAACTTGGGCCTGTGATCCCAGCTCTTTGGGAGGCCAAGGCAGGAATATTTGCTTGAGGCCAAGAGTTGGAGACAAACTTGGGCAACATAGCAAGACATCATCTCTAAAAAATAAAAATAAAACATAACTTGGCTTGGTGGCATAGGCCTATAGTCTCAGGTACTTGGGCAGCAGAGATGAGAGGATCCTTTGAGCCCAGGAGTTTGAGGCTGCAGTGAGCCATGATTGCACCACTGTACGCTAGCCTGGGTTACAGAGTGAGACCCACTTTCTGAAAATGAAAAGAAGTTCATCAATCTCTTTTTTTTTTTTGAGTCAGAGTCTCACTCTGTTGCCCAGGCTGGAGTGCAATGGCACGTTCACGGCCACTCCAGCGTTACCCTGCTGACTCCTTCTGCCTCAGTATTCTGAGTAGCCGGAGCTACAGGCATGCACTACCACACCCAGCTAATTTTTTGATGCATAAGAGATGAGCTCTCACCAGGTTGCCTAGGCTGGTCTTGAACCCCCGGGCCCATTCAATCCTCTCATCTCAGCCTCCCAAAGTGCTGGGATTACAGACTTGAGCCACTGTGCGTGGCCAAGTTCATCAGTCTTAATGGGCAGCTCCCCCCCAGAGGTCAGGACATAAAGATAATCAGTTATTAATCTGCTCTTTGTTGAAGTGTCTGAGTGCAAGTAATAATGCATGGAGGAAGCAAGCTTAGCAACAGTAGATTTGTAAGCCTTTAACTATGCCTGCAAGTTTGCAGGATTTGGGCCTTTACCATAGCTTTTACCCTATGGTCCCATATTAATTTTATACAGGTGATTTCATAATAAGGACTTCGGATATATCTCAAAAGGCATTTCATTCAGTTAAGGAATTTTTGGATGGCTTTTAGATAGTTCATGAATTGATTTTATTTATTTGTTTGTTAGATGTTTGTAGAGATGTGGCCTTGCTGTGTTGCCTAGGCTAGTCTCGAACTCCTGAGCTCAAGCAGTCCTCTCTCCACGGCCTCCCGAAGTACTGGGATTATAGGCATGAGCCACCACGCTTGGCCCATTAGTTGATTTTAATATTGCTACCATTCAAGTATTTTTATTTTTTGATGTATTTCTTCATACTTAACCTATTTTAAGAGAAATGAGAATGGAGAAGTATACAGAGATAGAGGTGTTAAAAGCCACCACAAACTTTGGCCAAACTGAAAAGAGCCACAGTTTGAAGAAATATGTAGAAACTAAATTTTCCACCTACATATGTAGCTTAGCAGAAAAATGATACTGCCTTCTTATTTACTCAGTAACTATTATGTAGGTTTTGTTGATGCTTAACTCTCAGCTTCCCCATGATAGCCAGGAAATTCTCTCTCTTAATCATCTCTAGTGCAGTGATTTTTCTTGCTTTATACTTCTTCAGTGTAGTTAGGTACCAGTCAGCTCTCCGTTTAAATGAAGGACTTTGAAAAGTGTTAATTCTGTAGTAGCCAACTAATATATAGCAGGATGCAGTTTAAGTTTATGTTTTCAAATCTTAGGAGTTCTTACAAATCACATCTTTTAAGATTGTCTTAAAATGCGGTATTCTATTACCTGTTACAAGGTTGGTCTAAAATAATTGCTCTTCTTTAAAATGCAAAATCAGAATTTCTCAAAATTTTGTTTTCCAGATAATGCTTACGATCCTGATGTGAATGCTAAACAGATATGGATTGACAAAACAGTGATAAATGACCATATATGCTTGACATTCACTGATAATGGGAATGGTATGACTTCAGATAAATTACATAAAATGCTAAGGTATGTGAAGATGTGCCACACTTTTTACAATCACTGCTTTTAGTTGAAAGATATCTTGTGTCATACTTATTATCCTTTGTTTTGCTTTTTAAACATGAATGCTATATGCACATTGTCAGCTAGACTTTAAAAGTCTTCTCATCATTTTCTGCTACTGGTAGATTATTAGGCAGTCCTCACCATTCTCATTGCTACCCCATGTCTGACTTACCAGAAGTTCCACCATTCCTTTGGAGTTGTAGTACATTGATATGAGTTACTTACAGTTTAGCTTTAGCTAATATTTTTAATAAAACTTATCGCTTTGGGAGGGAGTAACTTTAAAAGGATTGAGAAAATGAGGAAACAGCATAAAATAGTCATAAGGTCTGGGCTCTTGGGTCACAGAGGAGGATGTAAGGATGTGCAAATGTGCCTGTATGGAAACTGAGAGAAACTATAGTACAGATACAGGGTAGAGGGAGAATTTTGAAACAGAGGCTCTTCTACTATCTCTTAAATGCTCCTCATACAGGCAAAAAATCAAGTTAATCCCATCATTAATCATAGACTTGATGAGAACCATAGAATCACTCACACTTAGAGGAAGAGATTTATGGGGTGAAATCTCAAGGTCTCAGGAACCCAGATTATAACTCAGCTACTTAGCCAGGGTGTGCCGGGCAATAAGTTCCTGTGATAGTACATGTGATCTTTATGCCCCTGTGATTTATTTATTTATTTTTACTTTAAAATTTAATTTTTTTGAGTTGGAGTCTCACTCTGTCTCCCAGGCTGGAGTACAGTGGCATGCTCATGGCCAATGCAACCTCAACCTGCTGTGCTCAGGTGATCCTTCTGCTTCAGCCTTCCAAGTAGCTGGAACCACAGGCATGTGCCGTTATGCCTGGCTGATTTTTAAAAATTTATTGTAGAGATGAGGTCTTGCCATGTTGCTCAGGCTGTTCTCGGACCCCTGAGCTCAGGCAATCCTGTTGCCTCCACCTCCCAAAGTGCTGGGGTTACAGGCATGAACGACCGTGCCCAGCTGCCCCTGTGATTTAGATGCGATTTCCTTCATTTCAGATATGAGAAAACACACCAAGATAGAGTAAAAGTAATTTGCCCAAAACTGTACAGCTAGGAAGGGTGAGGCTAGCATTTGAACCCAGGCTCTTTACTTCATATTGTACTTTTTGAATTAAAACACACACACACACACACACACACACACACACACACACACACACACACACACACACACGTATTCATTTTTTAAAAATCTTTCTTTCTTTTTAGCTTTGGCTTCAGTGACAAAGTCACCATGAATGGTCATGTCCCGGTTGGATTATATGGGAATGGCTTCAAGTCAGGCTCTATGCGTTTGGGTAAAGATGCAATTGTTTTTACCAAAAATGGAGAAAGCATGAGTGTGGGCTTCTTGTCTCAGACCTACTTGGAAGTCATAGAAGCTGAGCATGTTGTTGTCCCAATAGTGGCATTCAACAAGCACCATATCCTTTTGGTTGTGAAATAGAAACTGTGGAGAAACTGAAGAAATATTCTGAAACATTTTATGTATTTGTTTGTTTGTTTTTTGAAAACAGAATTTATTGAGAGGACAGAAAAGTTCCCACAGTGGGAGGGGACCCGAAGGGGTTGCCATTCTGAAACCTTTTGCCTTCCTTCAGATTCTTTTATTTTTTTAATCACGTCTGTTCCAGTTCCCGCCTGTGTCCGCTGCCTTTACACTGGTTCTTGGGCTAAGAGTTTGTCCCTTCCTTTTCTTTGTTGGAATTGTACCTTGGAAGTCCTCAACATTTTATGTAAAACTTCTTTTGTTTAGTTCAGGCTTATTGTAGATTAACAAATATGATTTTGTGATCTGCCTTGAAAGTTTCATTAATGAGCTTGAAAAGCAGGATAACTTTAGCAAAATGCTTTCTGTATAAACACGTTGAAATATAGGAAAGCATTACATCAGCTAAGAATAATAACTCGCCCATTTTTTATTCTTGGTTCGTTTGAAGTTGAACTGCCATTTTAAAACTTAGAAGATAATTTAGGGAATAGTTTTTCTGTTACTTAGGTTTATAGAGTTGGTTTTTATGTTGCAATTGTGAACAATATGTTGGCAATCTAAGTCTTTAACTTAGGATATACGACAGATGATCAATTTAACAGAATCAAAAGCCAGCCTTGCTGCAATTCTGGAACATTCTCTGTTTTCTACGGAACAGAAGTTGCTGGCAGAACTCGATGCTATTATGGGTAAGAAGGGGACGAGGATCATCATTTGGAATCTAAGAAGGTAAATGTAGACCTCAGCTAGATGTTGACCATGTGGGAAATAAATTGCATGTGCTGGATTGGTCTTACTACATTTATCCTTTGTTCCACAGAGTAGAAATAAAAGGAAAAGGATGCATTTTTTGGGGCATAGATAATTATTTGTCTTTTCCAGGGGTATTTTATTAAGGCCACTTTGGCTTTAGTTTGACAAGTTTCCACGTTGTTAAAAAATATTTCCAGCCGGGCTCGGTGGCTCAGCCTGTAATCCCACGCCTTTGGGAGACTGAGGTGAGTGGATTGCCTGAGCCCGTGGGTTCGAGACCTGCCTGGGCAGTGAGACTTCATCTCTACAATAAATCAAAAAATCAGCTGGGCGTGGTAGCGCATGCCTGTAATTCTGGCTACTTGGAAGGCTGAGGCGGAAGGATCGCCGGAGCCCAGCAGGTCGAGGCTGCGGTGGCCGGGAGCGGCTACTGCACTTCAGTCTGGGCAACAGAGTGAGACTCCAACTCAAAAAATATATATATATATATATTTCCTAGGCTGGGCACGGTGGCTCAAGCCTGTAATCCCAGCACTTTGGGAGGCTGAGGTGAGAGGATTGCCTGGCTCATGAGTTCAAGACCACCCTGGGAAACTTGGTGAGACCCCGTCTCTACAATAAATAAAAAAATCAGTCAGGTGTGGTAGCACACGCCTGTAGTTCCAGCTACTTGGAAGGCTGAGGCAGAAGGATGGCCTGAGCCCAACAGGTTGAGGCTGCTGTGTGCACTCTAGCCTGGGTAACAGAGTGAGACTCTGACTCAAAAAAAAAAAATTTCCTATCCCTGCCATTCAGTCTTCATTAGCACTCTGTTCTCTTTCATTTATTCCACCCTTGTTCTCAACAAATTGGGGGAAAAAATGAAAATACAAAAGCCCAGCACTTTGGGAGGCTAAGGCAGGAGGACCACTTGAGCCCAGGAGTTTGAGACCATCCTTGACAACATAGCGAGGCACCCATCTCTAAAATGTAAAAATTATACAGGCGTGATGATGACTCAAGCCTATAGTCCTAGCTACTCAGGTGGCTGAGGTGGGAGGATTGCTTAAGCCCAGGAGTTTAAGATTACAGCGTACTGTGAACTTGCCACTGCATTTCAGCCTAGGTGACAGAACAAGACCCTATCTCTTTAAAAAAAAAAAAAAAAAAAGCGGGAGTGGGAAGGGGTAGAAAAATAATATGGATGAGATTTTTGTGTTGCTGAGATTTCTAGTCTTTTATCTTTGTAAGAACAAACTCCTTTTCAAATAAATGTTTTAAAATTTAGTATTAGTGGCCGGGTGCAATGGCTCATGCCCGTAATCCCAGCACTTTGGAAGGCAAAGACAAGAGGATTGCCTGAATCCAGGTTTTCCAGACTATCCTGGGCAACTTAATGAGATCTTGTCTCTACAATTAAATAAAATAAAAAATTAGCTGAGTGTGGTGGTGCACGCCTATAGTTCCAGCTACTTGGAAGGCTGAGGCAGAACGATCACCTGAGCCCAGTAAGTAGAGATGCTGCTGAAGTAGCCATGAGAATGCCACTGTACTCTAGCCTGAGGGACTAGAGTAGAGTGCAGACTTGAGACTCCGACTCCAAAAAAAAAGAAAAATTGAGATTAATGTCTAGTATTGAAAGATTGAAGACATACTGAACCACAGGAATAAAGCACAAGTAATGGTAAGCCTAAAGAATTTAAAAACTTGTGCTTTTCTGACCTCTTGATTTCCCTTTTTCTTGCTTTCACTTTCCTGTCATTTGTCCTCCTGAAGGATCTTTTAAAATTTTATTTTTTGAGATAATTGCAGATTTATGTGTAGTTATAAGAAATAATAGGCATCTCTTATACACTTTACCTAGTTTTCCCCAATAGTAACTTCTTATAAAACTATGTAAATAATACTATTGATATTGACAGGATTTTGACCTTGATGTTGTCAAGGTGGAGGATACTTTTCATCATTACAAGAATTGTTCCTGTTGCCCTTTTTTTCTTTTGAATTGGAATCTCACTGCCACCTAGGCTGGGGTAAATATAGTGGCATGGTCATCGTGGCCTCGGCTTGCTGGGCTCAGTTGTTGATCCTTCCACCTCAGCCTTCTAAGTAGCTGTAACCACAGGCATGTGTCACCACTCCTAGCTAATTTTTGATTTATTGTAGAGACTAGGTCTCACTATGTTGCTCAGCTAGTCTCAAACTCCTGAGCTCAGGCAGTCCTCTTGCCTCCACCTCCCGCATGTTACCCTTTTATAGCCATACTCACTTCCCTTATACCCACACTCCCTCGTTAATTCCTGGTAGCCTTTAATCTGTTCTCCATTTCTATAATTTTGCCCTTTGAAGAATGTTATATAAATGGAATTTATATAGTGTAAAACTTTTTGGGATAGGCTTTTTCATTTAGCATAATTTTCTAGTTCCTCTTGTATGTATTGGTAATTAACTCCTTTTTCTTGCTGAGTAATACTGCATCATATGTGTAGACCACAGTGTGCCTAACCATTCACTGTTAAAGGACATCTGGGTGTATGGTCTTCAGGTATTACAAATAAAGCCGTAAACATTTGTGTACAGATTTTTGTGGGAATGTAGTCTTCATTATTCTGAACTAAATGCCCAGGAGTGTAATTGCTGTGTCCTATGCTAGTTGCATTTTTAGTTTCTAAGAAACTGCCAGGCTGTTTTTCACAGTGGTTGTACATTTTCCCACCAGCAATGTATGAGGGATAAGGTTTCTCCACATCTTCCTGAATCCCTTTTTTTTCTTCCTCCTTTTTTGTACCTTTCCTCCCATGACTTCCACCAGGTATAGGTTTATTTATTTATGATTTTAACAACTGAAAGTGTTTGCTTCCTTACTTTGCTGTGAAGTTAAATTTTGGTTCTTTCTAAAAATTTACAGCTACAAAAATGCAACAGAGTTTGATTTTGAAAAGGATAAATATGACATCAGAATTCCTGAAGATTTAGATGAGACAACTGGGAAAAAAGGGTATAAGAAGCAAGAAAGGATGGACCAAATTGCCCCTGAAAGTGACTACTCTCTAAGGGTATGTATGTAGCTTTTTGTGCAGAAAAGAAAATCATCAAAAAATGGAAGTTTTACAAGGACTCATGTTACCCTCTTGGGTTATAAAGCCTGCCAGTGATTGCTAAATGAAAATATCTTGGACATGAATCAACTTAGTTAAGCCTTTCTTAGCTTACTAGTTGTTTATGTGCTTGCAATCCTTTTTTTTTTTTTTTTGAGTCAGACTTTCACTCTGTTGACCAGGCTGGAGTGCAGTGGCACACTCACGGCTACCGCAGCCTTGACCTGCTGGGCTCAGGCAATCCTTCCACCTCAGCCTTCCAAGTAGCTAGAACTACAGGCGTGCACTTCCACATCCAGCTAATATATATATATATGTTTTTGTTTTTGTTTTTTTGGTTTATTGTAGAGACAAGATCTCACTAAGTTGCCCAGACTGGTCTCTAATTCCTGAGCTCAGACGGTCCTCTCACTTTGGCCTCCCAGAGTGCTGGGGTTACAGGCATGAGCCACCATGCCTGGTGGAATCCTTTTTTCAATTGTGAGGTCATCAGATCTGATACTGCTTGTAGTTCTTTTATTATGTGCTAAGATTATTTAAATTGTTAATTCGGGAATCAGTATAGTCTGTGATGACCAGACTAATTAATTAAATCAGCCATGAAACACTACATTAAAAGTGTTTTTTCCCTAAATTTTAAAATATTCTAGAATATATACCTGAATTGTCCTCCTAAAGCAATAAATGTGGACTGTAGATAACTTACATATATAAAATTTGTGATAAATACCTCTAAGATTTTGTCTTAGAGATTGATATGTTTTTAAGATTGAAGAAATTAATATCTTGATAGAATAATGTTGATATTAATAAACGTATTTAGTTTCTTAGTCATTTTGGTAAGATGTGTTACTTTCTGTTTTACTTTTTGTGCTAAAATTATTCCATAAACCCAATCTGGCGATTTATTTGAGATTTATAGGTTACCATATAACTTTTTCTGAGGTCTTAACAATTACAGTGACAAATATTTACTATTCCTTAATCTATCCTAATACATTCGTGGGTTTTTTAAAAAAGTTTGAAGATGTGGGGTATAATTCAGGTATACAAATGTGAGGTATACAAATGCTCATTACGCAGGTACCCTTGTTGATGAGGTGTGCCCCTCTTCCCCTGACAGTTTCCCATTACTGCCAATCCTGCGTGCCCTCCCCCTTAGCAGTTTCCAACTACTGCCAATCCCTTTCTTATAGTATTATGATAATTGTTCAAGGTCCGTTTATGAGTGAGAATATGTGGTACTCAGTTCTTTGTTTCTGTGTCAGATCACTCAGTATTATAGACTCGCGAGTTACTATGAAGTTCATAATTTTGTCCTTCTGTATGGCTGTGTAATATTCCATTATTTATATGTACCACATTTTTTTTATCCAGTCCTCTCTCGATGGGCAGCAACAGTTGGTTCCATGTTTTTGCTATTGTGCATAATGCTGCAATAAACATGCATGTGCAGGTATCTTCCTCATAGCTAATATGTTTTTGAGATATGTTCTAGTTGTTAAGAAAATCTTGCTCAAGTTTGAAACAGGTTTAGAGGCAGACCTAGTAAATGCTGTGGTTTTTGTGTACTACAAAATGTATCAATGTTCTTATAAATAACAAAGTACCATTTTTAAAATCAGAAGTCAGGAAAATAGTAAGAAAAAGTTAGAATTTTCCTATTGTGTTGAACCTTTCAACTGTTCTTTTTGTTATTCAGTGCATTTCCTTCAGAGATTTCTTGTAGCTTGGGGACAAGCACTGAAGAGCATATTTTACATGTTTTATGGTGTACAAAGTTTGGTCAAGTGTGTGAAGTGTTTCAACTTTCATCTGTTAAGAAATAGAAGCATATTTCAGGCCGGGTGCAGTGACTCATACCTGTAATCCCAGCACTTTGGGAGGCAGAGGCAAGAGGATTACCTGAGCTCAAGGGTTCAAGACCAGCCTGAGCATCATGGCAAGATCTTGTCTCCACAGTAAATTAAAAAATCAGCGGGTCATGGTGGCACATGCCTATAGTTTCAGATACTTGGAAGGCTAAGGCAGAAGGCTTTCCTGAGCCCAGCAGGTCGAGTCTGTGATGGCCATGATGGCCATGAGCATGCCACTACACTCCAGCCTAGGCGACAGTGAGACTCTGCTCTGACTCAAAAAAAAGAAAAAAGAAATAGAATCATATTTTAATGACTGTTGATTGTTATAGTTCAATTTGGAAAAAACATTATGCTTGCCTACTCTTCTTAGGTTTTTGTGTTTGTTTCTTTTTATTTGTTTGTTTTAGAAACAGCATCTCTCTGTAGCCCCAGTTGGAGTGCAGAGGTACAATCATAGCTCACTGTAGCCTCGAATTCATGGACTCAAGCGATCCTCTCACCTCTGTTTCCCAAGTATCTAGGACCACTGGCATGCACCACTATGCCTGGTTCATGTTTAAATTTGTTGTAGAGATGGGTTCTCACTGTGCTGCCCAGGCTAGTCTTGAACTCCTACGCTCAAGCGATCCTTTCGCCTTGGCCTCCCAAACCATTGGCATGAGGCACCCTGCCTAGCCTGTTTAAGTACTGGTTGGTATATTATTTAGAATCTTTTCTGGCCAGGCTGTTTAGGAGGCTGAGAAGGAAGGATTGTTTTGGCCTATGAGTTGGAGGCTGTGGTGAGCTGTGATTGTGCTACTGCACTCCAGTCTGGGTGACAGAGTGATACCCTAACTCACAAAAAAGAAAAAATTTTCTTTGTCAAGCTTATATAACATTCTCTTGTTTATATTAGATCTTGCTTGTTATTTTTGCCTAGATAAAACTTATTTTATTTTGGCTTTTTTTTTTGTTGTTTGACTTTTTGTTTGTTTTTTTGTTTTGTTTTTGTTTTTTGAGTTGGAGTCTCACTCCGTTACCTAGGCTGGAGTGCAGTGGCATGCTCATAGCCACTTCAGCATCGACCTGCTGGGCTCCAGTGATCCTTCTGCCTCAGCTTTCCAAGTAGCTGGAACTAGCACACCCAGCTAATTTTTTTTTATTGTAGAGACAAGGTCTCATCAAGCTGCCTGGGTTGGTCTTGAACCCCTCAGGCTCAGGCAACAGGCAATCCACTTGCCTCAGCCTCCCAAAGCGCTAGGATTACAGGCTAAGCCACCGAGCCTGACCTTTTTTTTTTTTTTTTTTTTTTTTTTTAATAGAAAGAGTGTATTGCTATGTTATCCAGACTGGTCTTAAACACCTAGTCTCAAGCAATCCTTCTGTCTTGGGCTCCCAAAATTTATGGATTACAGTCATGAGCTGCCACACCAAGCCTATTTTTGCCTTTTTAAATTATAATAGCAATATATGTATTTGAAAGAAAAGTCAGAAAATGTTATTTTTTGTACATATGTAAGTTTTTAAAAACTAAAATGAGATCATGCCGTACATGCTGTTTTATAACCTTTTTTCACTAAATAATTTATTAGTGTCTATAGAGATCTGTAGATTGTATTCTGTCAATCATTTTTACTGGCCATGGTATGTTGAGTTTACTTAAATGAAAAATAATCAAATTAGAATAGCACAGCTTTATAGTCTGTTATTTTAATGAAAAGTTAATGTCTTTTATTAAGACAAGGTGATAGCTTTTTATTTAACCATGTCCAACTAATGTTGAGCAGATCTGTAGAGAATTATCTGGAAAGGACAGATGTTATGTTCTTTTGCAGGCTTACTGCAGTATATTATATCTAAAGCCAAGAATGCAGATCATCTTACGTGGACAGAAAGTGAAGACACAACTAGTTTCGAAGAGTCTTGCTTACATTGAACGTGATGTCTATCGACCCAAGTTTTTAGTATCCTTTTCCTTTTGTATGATTTTGTATAGATATATGTCAGTCAAGTATGTTTTCCTTGTCCCTTTCCTCTTTTATCCTGTTGTGGAATCTAGTCCTCTCCAACTTTACCCTTCCTTACATACTTTTGGACTTAACTAGATACTGACACAGAAAAGATGAGTTGAAGTGAGTGAATGAAGTGTTATGTTCAGAATTTTCCTTAACATTTTAAGACTAAAACAGTGAGAATTACTTTTGGATTCAACTGCAGAAATAAAGATCATTATGGGATAATGATGTATCACAAAAATAGACTCATCAAAGCTTATGAAAAAGTTGGATGTCAGTTAAGGGTAAGTCTTCATATTTGAAAAGAAAATATCAGCTGGGCAAGGTGGCTCACGCCTATAATCCCAGCACTCTGGGAGGTAGAGGCAGGAGGGATTGCCTAAGCCCAGAGATTCAAGACCAGCCTGGGCAACTTGGCTAGACCTTGTCTCTACAACAAATCAAAAAATTAATTGGGCATGGTGGCACATGCCTATAGTTTCAGCTACTTGCACGGCTGAGGTGGAAGGATTACCTGAGCCCAGCAGGTCAAGGCTGCGGTGGCTGTGAGCGTGTCACTGTGCTCCAGCCTGAGTGGCAGAGTGAGACTCCAACACACACAAAAAAGGAAAATGTCTATATTTTACAAAAGTTGGGATAATAAGTGTTATTTTGTCAAATGTAAAGTACTTGAACTGTGCTTTTTGCCTGACTTTGAAATGTCAGTCATTTAAAAATAACAGTGTGGCATTTTAACTTTTTTATTAATTTCTCATTTGATTTTAAATAATCCTTTGCGGGGGAACAGAATATTTTATCTGTATTTTATGGATAAGGAAATTGGGATTAATGAATAGGTTAATCTACTCGCCTACGATCTAACTGTGACTGTGGATATTTTGACTGCTTTTGGATATGGATCCGGTGTTTATTTCTAAGAATCATTGATTATTCTGAAAATCAACTTTGTGTAAAAGTCTTAAGGCTAGGCATAATTTTGTTTTCCAGTCCTCTGGTTTATATTTTCTGTTCACCTTTTTTTATTTTAAATTTAAAAAAAATGTATTTATTTATTTTGAGTCAGAGTGTCACTCTGTTGCCCAGGCTACAGTGTAGTGGCTCAATCATGGCTACCACAATATCAACCTGCTGAGCTCAAGCAATCTTTCTGCCTCAGCCTTCCAAGTAACTGGAAATATAGGCATGTACCACCACCATGCCCAGCTAATTTTTCAGTTTATTGTAGAGATGAGATGTCGCCATGTTCTCAAACTTGAGCTCAGACAATCCTCAAGCTTTGGCCCCCAAAGTGTTGGAATTACAGGTGTGAGCCACTGCGTCTGGCCCATTTTTCATTCTAAATTTTTAATAGAATGATGTGAGCAGTACACAGTATACTGCTGTGGGTTTTATTTTATTTTTTTGGAGTTGGAGTCTCACACTGTCGCCCAGGCTTGAGTGCAGTGGCACGCTCAGGGCCACTGCAGCCTCGACCTGCTGGGCTCAGGTGGTCCTTTTGCCTTAGCCTTCCAAGTAGCTGGAACTACAGGCACACTCCACCACACCCAGCTAATTTTTTGATTTATTGTAGAGATGAGGTCTCGCCGAGTTGTCTGGGCTGGTCTCAAACCCGTGGGCTCAGGTAATCCTTTCACCTTGGCCTACCAAAGTGCTGGGATTGTAGGCGCCAGTCACCACCCCTAGCCTACTGCTGTAGTTTCTCTTGAATACTACTCAACAAGAGTTGTAATACTCTCATTTTACAAGGCATAACCCAGAATGTAGCATTTTGCGGAAGCAAATGAAGTTTGTATCTACTACAGACTATAAATTCTCTTGTCGTTCATGAATCTGACTTAACTAAGATACAAACCCTTTTCCCAATCCAGTTAAATTGGCATTGTGTATAATTTATGTATAAGCTTGCCCTTTTAAAAATAGCTTGTTACGGCAAACTTAATGTTTGTCTTTATCAAATGATGGACTGGATCTAGTATTTACATTCTGTGGATTCAGCAAACATTATATGGGTATCAGATACCTGTTAGAATGTGTCATGCTGGATGTTTAGCAAAAATATTAAAATAAGATACAGAGCATGCTCTTGGAGCTCAATTTGCTGATAGGACTATGAGACATCCTTGGAAGTGTTAGAAAAGGCACCTTAGGGAAAGAGTTGATTGATGAGTCTCGGTTGACTTCACTGTGTTGGGAAGTCTGAAAGGGCTTTCCAGGCAAAGAGAACATCTGCAAAGGAAAGGAAAAGGGCTTCTGAGGGTATGACATGCTTCCGTGTTTCTTCTTTTTTTTTTGAGTCAGGGTCTCATTCTCTTGTTCAGACTGGAATGCAATGGCATGATCATGGCTTATACTGCCTCAACCTCTCCTGGGCTCAGGCAATTCTTCAATCATACCTTCCAAGTAGCCTGGAACTACAGGCGTGTGCCACCTCAACACATAATATTTTTAATTTTTTTTGTGTGGAGATCTTGCTTATTTTGCTCAGGCTGGCCCAAACTCCTCCCAACTCGGCCTCCCAGAGTGCTGGGATTATAGCCATCCGTCACCTTGCCTGACTGGCTGGCTCATGTTGTTTCAAGTGGGGGACAGGAATGAGAGAGAGGCAGGAAGATAAGGCTGCAGAGAAGATGGACAAGAACTACAAATGAGGGGGTCTTGTTATTGCAGTAATTTGCAAATGGTATGAGATGTGGAGCCACTGATGGTTTTTAATAAGCCAGGATTATGATTAGATTTGTATGGTTTAAAGCTGTGTTTATGAAATTTTTCTTTTTATAAGTTACACATTATTAGGCCAGGCTCAGTGGCTCGTGCTTATAATCCTAGCACTCTGGGAGGTCGAGGTAAGAGGATTGCCTGAGCCCATGGATTTGAGACCAACCTGGGCAACTTGGTGAGACCTCATCTCTACAGATATCAGAGAAGTTAGCTGGGCATGGAAGTGTACACCTGTAGTTCCGGCTACTTGGAAGACTGAGGTGTAAGAATCGCCTGAGCCCATTAGGTTGATGCCAGGGTAGCTGTGAGTGTGCCACTACTCTCCAATCTGGGCAACAGAGTGAGACTCTGACTCCAAAAAACAAAAAAGAAAAAAAGAAGCTACAGTCATGGTTAAAATATACCTGTCAATCACATAGATAATCAGAATATGACTCATATATTTAGTGCAGTATTTTAGCTAGCAAGGTTTAAAAAGTCACCAGACCTAGGTTTTTAAAAATTATCATTAGCATCTAGTTATGTAATTTCAGGCAAATAACTCCCAACTTTTATGTAGCCTTTGCTAGGTACTACAGAGTATCAAAAGGAATTATTTGTGGATTCTACTTTTCCTTTTTGAGTTGGCGTCTCATTCTGTCCCCCAGGCTGGAGTGCCATGACACACTCATTGCCACCCCAGCATTGACCTGCTGGGCTCCCGCAATTCTTCCAAAGGAAAAAAAAATTAACCAGACCTGGTGGTGTGTGCTTGCAGACCCAGCTATTCAGGATGCTGAGGCAGAAGGATCACCTGAGCCCAGGAGTTTGAGGCTGTGATGAGCCATTGATCATGCCACTGCACTTCAGCTGGGGCAACAGAGTGAGACTCTGACTGAAAGAAACAAAAATAAATAAATAAAATTGAGGATGATAATTCTCGCCTAAATGGATACTTGTCAACAGTGGAAATGATTTTGGAGGGAGACTCTAATATGTTTAGGTATTAACTCTGGAAAATAAGTCACCTACCAGACAGTATCTTTTCAGTCTGAGTTTCATAAAAATAAAAGAATATTATAAGATAAAGTGTAGAAAAATACCTAGTAAAAAATTGTAAATCTTTAAGGATAGTTATTTTGAGTATCCTGTCTTTGCTTAACCTGCTGATTTCATCTTATTTTTTCAGGCAAACAATATGGGTGTTGGAGTAGTTGGAATTATAGAGTGTAATTTCCTTAAACCGACACATAATAAACAAGATTTCGACTATACTAATGAGTACAGGTATGTTTCCTATTTAAATTATTGGCTGAGATTTTCTAGAAATGGGTTACCAGGAAAGCAAGAACTTACTCTGTCTTATATGAATCTCCGAAATACCTCATTAGTAAACATAGGTTAGAGTATATTACTTGTAATGGAGTAGATTACAATTCCTAAAATGAAATATGGTTAAATTAGTTTCGTTTTTTTTGTTGGTGGTGGTTTGGTTTGTTTTTGTCAGAGTCTCACTTTGTCACCCAGGCTGGAGTACAGTGGCATATAAATGGCCACCGCAGCCATGATCTCCTGGGCTGAGTTGGTCCTTCTGCTTCAACCTTCCAAGTATCTAGAACTACCAGGCCTGGCTAATTTTTTGATGTATTGTAGAGATAGTATCTCGCCATGTTGCTCAAGTTGGTCTCAAATTCCTGAGCTCAGGCAATCCTCTTGTCTCCGCCTCCCAAAATGCTGGGATTATAGGTGTGAGCCAACGAGTCCAGCAAATTAGTTTCCTGTGTAAGCCCCTCACCCATTTTCTTAAAGTTCTATAATATAATTAAATTCCATAATTAAATATAAAAATATTCATGAGATGGCAAAAAATTTAGCTAAGGAAAAGGTATGAAAGTATTTCCAAAGTAAATTTTAAAAAGAAGTCAATTATTTATATATATATCTTTTTTACTTTATTTATATATTTATTTTTGATTTTTTAGTTTAATTTTTGAGTCAGAGTCTTAACTGTTGCCCAGGCTGGAGTGCAGTGGCACACTCATGGCTACCACAACCTCGACCTGTTGGGCTCAACTTCTGCCTCAGCCTTCCAAGTAGTTGGAACTATAGGCATGTGCCATCACAGCCAGCTAGTTTTACTTGATTTTTTATGGAGATGAGATCTCGCCAAGTTGCTAGGCTGGTCTCCCTCCTCGGCTCCCAAAGTACTGAGATTATAGGCTTGAGCCACCATGCCTGGCCTCCTTGTATTTATTAATGTTTCTGAGTCAGAGTCTCACTCTGTCGTGCAGGTTGGAGTGTAGTGACACGATCGTGGCTCACTGTATCCTTGACCTTCTAGGCTAAGGTGATCTACCTCTGCCTTCCAAGTAGCTGGGACTACAGGCATATGTCATCATGCCCAGCTAATTTTTTTATTTTTAAATTTTGTGTGAATATGAAGTCTTGCTACGTTGCCTAGACTGCTTTTGAACTACTGGGCTCAAGTTATCCTTCCGCCTCAGCCTCCCAAAGTGCTGGGATTACAGGTACCATGCCTGGCCAGAAGTCAGTAATTTAAACAGGTAAATAGAAGACGCAGCCTACCATTGACAGAGGGTGTGCTTTGGCTGGAGCTTGTCTGTATAAGGTGTCCTATATTGCTGAAGCCAACAGACTTCCGCTAGCGGGTGGGTAGAGCCTGGGCTGAGGACACAGCTGGAGATACTCTGAGGAACTTCTGGGCTTTGGCTAAATAATAATAGAGTACCAGAACCTGGAGCTGAGAAATAATAAATTAATAACTGATAGAATAAAAAAACCAAAGGGTGTTCTTTGATAAGATTATAAAGTCTATAAGAGTATAGCAAGACTGATCAAGAAAAAAACAGAGAACATGCAAATCATCATATCATAAATGAAGAGGAAGACATGGCTACAGATCCAACAGACAAAAAAAAAGAATCAAGGGGATAGCATAAATAATTTTTAACCATTTTAGATGACATAGAGTCATTCCTTTGAGATTGAATCAATTTTTAGAAAACTTCCCATACATTAAGTTAATATAGTTGGGAAGTGGCATAAATCTTTTTGTCTTAATTTTTAAAAATTGTATGGCCAGACAATCCTTTTATATCTGGAAACCCCTTGCTGCTCATCTTTTCTTGGCATTTCCACAGTCTCATGATTTCCTTGATTGGCTCTGTTGAAAATCCTGTGAAGTCATGCACATCTGAACACAGCAGGATTTTATTTTGAGGAGCTTGATGGATTTCACAGCACACACACACATACATACACATCTTCAATAGTGTAATCCTTCCAGGCTTTCATGGTGTTCTCTCTCTCAGGATTCTCTTCCACAGCATTGTCAGTCCTTTTCTATGAAGTATTATGTGTAATGAACCTTAAAATCCCCTTGTGATCTGAAGGCTGGATAGAAACGTTGTATTTGGGGCCTGTAGACCACTTGGATGCCTTTGGTCTTGAATTCAAGGGATGCGGGGTGGCCAGGGCGCTGTCTGGTATTCAAAGAACTTTCAAAGGCAGTCCCTTACTGGCAGAATACTTCGTTACTTCAGGGACAAAGCGTTGATGGAACCAATCATAAAAGGGTTCTCGTCCAGGCCTTCCAGTTCAATCAAAAGGCTGACAGCTGATGTTCACCTTTTCCCTTTAAGGCTTAGAGGTTAGCATCTTTTAAATTTTTTTTTTTAAGATGAACCATTTATTTTCATATTTTTATTTGAAAATGTTTATATCAGTACAATGAAACTAAATTTTAGACACTGGATGTCATTAGTTTAGATATCATTAGTTTATTATAAAAGAAAGACATGAAAATTATTTACATGAGGAAAGATTTCACAACTTCAGTGGAATGGACAGTTTCATGTTGATGCCATTTCAACAGTGTTTTGCTTCAGTCCACATACCTTCCAAGAATGTCACCATCTTAAATAAGAAATAATTCTTGTCGTCTAGAACTACTTTGGTGCCTCCATATTCTGGGAGAAGAACTTTATCTCCAACTTTCACACTAACTGATTGAATCTCTCTACCCTTTCCTTTGGCGCCCGAGCCAATGGCCACCACTATTGCCTGCAGTACCTTTCCCTGAGATTTTTCTAGAAGCATAGTGCCTCCCTTGGTTTTAGTTTCGACTGCGCTCCTTTCAACTAATACTCAAAGAGCGGAAGAAACTTTCTAAATACTTGTCCTGCCATGGCTCCCACCAGCTAGCTCCGGCTCTCACGCTGCCCACAAGGCAGCATCTTCCTGACTGTAAACTTTACAGTATTTGCATAAAACAGTAAGGTTAGTCTGTCCCTTCATGTCTTCAATCCTGGTATGTTCTTCTTTTCCCTACTGGTAAATGTTCTTAGTGGCATTTTTATCCTCCCAGAATAGGACACTCTTTATCTGAACTAAAAGCTGTTCAAATAGATGTTCTTTATTCTCAGTGACTTTTTATTTTTATTTTTTGGAATCAGAGTCTGTCTCTGTCACCCAGGCTGGAGTGCAGTGACACGGTCACAGCTACCATAGCCTTGACAGTCTCGACCTCAATGACTTTTTGAATGGCATCTGTGAACTCCTGCCACTTGGTTAGCAGAAGATGCTTCTATTTTCGTAGCATTTTAAAAAGCCATACTTCTTTCTGAAATTATCAAATCATCCTTTACTGGCATTAAAGGATCTTCAGCTTCGGATCTCTCACCTTCCTTTTGCTTTAAGTTGTAGTATTATGACTTCACTTTTTCCTGAGTTTAATATTAGAGTTCATAGTATGTCTCTTACACCAAATCTGCACCCACATAAAGTTGCATTTTCAAAATGAGACAAACGAATATTTCATAAAAAGTGCAAGGTTTCGTGCGTTTTGGTGTAGCTGCAGCAACAATTTCACATATTTTTTTTTACAATGATCTTTATGCTGGTTATTATTATTATTTTTAATCTTGAAATGGTGGATAACTGCAGCAGCGAACTTCAATCTGTAGTATATATCAAGCAATTCAACTTTTTCTTGTAATGTCATGCCTTTTCTCTGCTGCTTGAGAGCACTTCCAGCATCAATAGTGACTCTTTGGGTCCTGTGGTGTTATTCAAGGTCTACAGAATTGCAGTGAACATGAAAAATAATCAAGTCAAGAGGTCACTTTTTACTGTGATAAGAAATTTCCTGTACAGACGAACTGCTTAGCCACCACACTTCGTTTTCAGTGAATACTTAAAACACTTGTGCTCACCACAATAGTAACAGGAGGTAGATGTGAAATTATTCTAGTACTACAATATGTACTGCAGTTAATTTTATGCTATTAAAATTTAATATTGCACTTTCGCATTTCTTTTTTTTTGAGTTGGAGTCTCACTCTGTCACTCAGGCTAGAGTGCAATGGCACACTCATGGCTACTGCAACCTCAGTCTGCTGGGCTCAGGCAGTCCTTCTGCCTCAGTTTTCCAAATAGCTGGAACTATAGGTGCGCACCACCATGCCAGGCTAATTTTATGATTTATTGTAGAGACAAAGTCTCACTGAGTTGCCCAGACTGGTCTCAAACCCCTGAACTCAGGCAGTCCTCTTGCCTTGGCCTCTCAAAGTACTGGGATTACACGCTTGAGCTACTGTGCCCAGGTGCAACCTTCACATTTCTTTACATTTCTCTTAACTGCAAATGATGCCACATACTGTCTGTAATTATGTGTGTATGTTTTGATAAATTTTAACTTTTTATAATACAGTTGTATATATTTATCTGTGCTACACATTTAATCTGCAAGTTTTTTTAGGTTGTTACAAATTTCCAAAAAAATTTCCCAGTATATTTTTTGAAAAAAGTGTGTAAATAATTGGACCCACGCAGTTCAAACTTATGTTCTTTAAGGGTCAGTTGTGTTTTGAATGATCTTTATTAACTGTACATTTTGGGGGTTTTTGGTCTCACAGTGTTCATGCGATTATTAGATTTATTATTTCTTTTTGTGTTTGAAAAGATTTAATCTTTATTATATTTTTTCTTGAATTGGTTTTATAATTTACTTTTTAAAGGCTTACAATAGCAGCACTAGGAGAAAAACTGAATGATTATTGGAATGAAATGAAAGTGAAGAAGAATGCAGAGTATCCTCTAAGTTTGCCAGTTGAAGATATACAGTAAGTATATTTTTTAAAAATCAACTCACTCTTAAGATATAGTATTGGAGAGTATAATGATCATACAGTGTTTCACAAACTTATGACTTTAACTCATTAAGGAATGAATTCTGCAACATGATTCAGCACACTTTAAAATCAGTGACTGAACATACGCATGTATACATATACACAAAGGATTCATGAAACAATGTTTACCCACATGTGTGATACATGATGCTGTCATTTCATTTGTCAAATGCTAATTGTGACCTATTAAATTGATTTCATGATCCATTAATGGATTGTATAAGAGTTTAAAACCAGCCAGGCTCGGTGGCTCAGTCTGTAATCCTGCGCCTTTGGGAGGTTGAGGTGAGTGGATTGCCTGAGCCCATGGGTTCAAGACCCACTTGGGCAGGCGAGACCTCATCTCTACAGTAAATCAAAAAATGAGCCGGGCGTGGTAGGGCACGCCTGTAGTTCCAGCTACTTGGAAGACTGAGGTGGAAGGATCGCCGGAGCCCAGCAGGTCGAGGCTTACAGTGACTGGGAGCGGCCACTGCACTCCAGTCTGGGCGACAGAGTGAGACTCCAACTCAAAAAAAAAAAAAAAGTTTAAAACCACTGGTATAATGTAGTTATTAGGATTATGGATCTAAACCTGATTTCAGATTCTAGTTCTGCTATATAAGTAGTCATATGACATTGTACATGTTACCTGGCCTCTTGAAAACTTCTATTTTCTCTTCCATATAAAATGCTACCATTAGTAGGATTTACGTTTTAGAGTTGTAAGAATTGAACAGTATGATAGCTGACTTAGTAACATGTTGTACATGGTAAGAATCTTATACATCAATGAGTGAACAATATCCTTGTGTACTAATATGGAAAGATATCCGAGATAAATAATGAAAAGCAAGAAAAATGCATCCTCAGTATTTAAATTTCCCATTGGATTTTTTAAAGTATACATATGCATACTTTTATAAACATTGAAAATTGCTGCCAGGATTTAAAAAGTTAACAGTGGTAATCTCAAACAAGGGGTTTATTTTTACCTTATAAACTAAGGTTTTATAAATGTCTAAATGCTTTTTCCCAAAACTGGCTTTTTTATTTTTTTTATTTTATTTTTTGAGTAGAAGTCTCACTCTGTCACCCAGGCTGGAGTGCAAGTGGCACACTCACAGCCACCACAACCTTAGCTCTGCTGGACTCAGGTGATCCTTCCACCTCAGCCTTCTGAGTAATTGGAACCACAGGCACACATCACCATGCCCAGCTAATTTTTTGATTTGTTATAGAGGTGAGGTCTCACCAAGTTGCCCAGGCTGTTCTCAAAACCCTGGACTCAGGCAGTCCTTTCGCCTTCCCCTCCCAAAGTGCTGGGATTACAGGTGTGGGCCACCAAACCCGGCCCAAAACTAGCTTTTTAAAGCTGTTGGCAGTTGGGCTCAGTGGCTTGGCCGGTAATCCAATCGCTTTGGGAGGCCGAGGTGAGTGGATTGCCTGAGCCCGCGGGTTCGAGACCTGCCTGGGCAACTTGGCAAGACCTCATCTCTACAATAAATCAAAAATTAGCCAGGCGTGGTAGCGCGCCTGTAGTTCCAGCTACTTGGAAGGCTGAGGCAGAAGGATCGCCAGAGCCCAGCAGGTCGAGACTGCAGTGGCCAGGAGCAGCCACTGCACTCCTGTCTGGGTGACAGAGTGAGACTCCAACTCAAAAAAAAAAAAAGCTGTTGGCATTCAGGTGAAGTTTTCATATGTAAGATTAATCTACATAAATTCTTTACAGGAGTCATTGTAATATTTATTTATTTAGTCAGAGTCTAACTGTGTTGTCTTGGCTGGAGTGCAGTGGCACAGTCACGATCCCAACTTGCTACAGGTGCATACAACCTTTATTTATTTATTTATTATTTGATGAGTCTCATCAAGCTGCCCGGGCTGGTCTTGAATACAGGTGTGAGCCAGCACAACATACTGTAGATTTGATGTTGTACATGCTAACTTAATAATAATTTCAGGGCAAGGCATTTGGAATTTTTTTGTCATTATCATAGGATAAATTTTATAGTGCAGTTAAACAAGACATTTAAGTCACTGTTCAATTTGACCTTTGACCTGTAATCTTTGGAAGGCAACGAAAATGTGTTTCTTTTTCTTATTTTGTTTTTTGGGTTGTTTCTAGAGACAACTTAGGGTCTTACTATGTTGCTCAAGCTAGTCTTGAACTCCTGGGCTGAAGTGATCCTCCGCCTCTGAGTAGCTGGGACTGCAGGCATGTACCACCATGCTGGGTCGGAAAGGTTGTTTTTTAAATTTAAAAAATTTTTTTTTTTTTTTTTTTACAGAGATAGGGTTTTACCCTGTCTCCCTGGTTGAGTGCAGTGGTGATGTCATTGTAGCTCGCTGCAGCCTCGATTTCCTAGACTCAAGCAAACTTTCCATCTCAGCCTCCCATGTAGCTGGGACTACAGGCATGCTACTTTCATTTTTTTTGTAGAGCAACCAAGGTGGTTGTGTTGCTTTGTTTTGCTTTTTGGGCCCCCCCTTGGTCTCATTGTATTTCTTGTTCTGGACTTAAACTGACGTCAAATAATCCTCTTGCCTCAGCCTCCCCAAGTGCTGGGATTATAGGCATGAGCCATCTTGCCCAGCTAAAACACTTTAAAAAAATTGTTATGTCACAGCATTTTTAGGAAAGGAATTAAACAGTAGGGATATTGTGTAGTGGAAATGTGAATAGAAAATCTAATGAAGTACTGGAGTCCATATTTTCATGCTAATATTTTTATTCTTGTGTTGTGACAGGAAACGTCCTGATCAGACATGGGTTCAATGTGATTCCTGTCTAAAGTGGCGAAAATTACCTGATGGGATAGATCAGCTTCCAGAAAAATGGTATTGCTCCAATAACCCTGACCCACAGTTCAGGTACCATATAGTTGGTAGTACCCTTTTGGAAAGGCAGAAAGTACTGTTCATACTATGTATGAATAGGCTCTGGTGACATGTTATTGCCATGTGATTTTTCTGACTAGAAATTGTGAGGTTCCAGAAGAACCTGAAGATGAGGATCTGGTGCATCCCACTTACGAAAAAACCTACAAAAAGACGTGAGTGCTGTATTAATGTATGGTGGGTAATAATACCTAAGTCATGAATGGCAACATGTGTCAGCAGTGTTAGTTGATGCTTCTCCCAGGGTAAAGCTAGTTTACTGAAAAAAGATTATGATGTAGAATGCACAGTATCAAGTGTTTTGTTTCTTTTTTAAAATTTGTGCTGTGGATATATGCTATTTATTGACCTCATGCTTATTACTGTTGTATCTCTAAGATTCGTTACATAAGAGTAGTTTATCTTTTTGAATCATACACAGATGAATCATTAGTGAGTACTCCCTTTTATAAGCTTATAAGAAAGGTGTAAATGAGAAGGTGAGACACGTATATTATCATTCAGAAGTTGGCAAGTCCTGTAGAAGCTACGGTCCAGCTCATGGGGAGAAATTGCTTCTGACTGAGGAAGGGGAGGGAAGAAATGGATGAGGAGGCTTCATGAAGGAGGTCTTTTTTTCTTTTTTGAGTTGGAGTCTCAGTCTGACACCCAAGCTGGAGTGGTGAGGCACACTCACAGCCACCCAAGGTCAACCTGCTGGTCTCCAGCGATCCGTCTACCTCAGCCTTCCAAGTAGCTGGAACTACAGGCATGTGCTACCACACCCAGTCAATTTTTGATTTATTGTAGAAACGAGGTCTCACCAAGTTGCCCGGGCTGGTCTTGAACCCACAGGCTCAGGAAGTCCACTCACCTCGGCCTCCCAAAGCGCTGGGATTACAGGCTGAGCCATTGAGGTCATTTTTGTAATAGAACTTGAAGAATGGGTAAGATGAGAATGTACAGGGAGCAATCATGTGTTCTACAGCTATACACTTATGTGCATGGGAATAAAGGAAAATGGAGGTGGAGTATTGATAAACTGGGTAAAGATAGCCAGGATAACAGAAGGCCAGGTTCAACAAGAGCCTTTCAGATGGCTTTGATTTATAGTGTACATTATTCTTTAATGAAATCTAGTATCAGTATTGGAAGTAAAGTAACTGGTTAAAGACCTATGTGATGTTCCAATTCGGAGGTTTGTAATCCATGCTTGCTGGGATGGAAAAATTCAGGCAGACGTTAGGGTAGTCCTAAGGTAAAAGGTAGAAGGTTTTCCTTGTCTTTAAGGACTTACTACTGATCATAATGAAATTGAAGCAAAGTTCAGGGTACATCTCTTAGTAACTCGGTTGTTAAATGGCAGATATGTCATTGGGAAATAAGATTAAGAAATAACAATGGAATAAATTTGATATATCTTTTTCATCTTTATTTTAAAGCAACAGAGAAAAATTAAGGATCAGACAACCAGAAGTGATCCCTCGGGTAATTAAGCCTTCTGTTTTATAACTGTGTCTTGTATTGTATAATGCTTAGGACTTAGACATTGAAGGAATCTGATTTTTCAGTTCACATTCTGGTTTTTTTTGAGACAGAGTCTCACTTTGGTGCTCGGGCTGGAATGTATAGCACGATCATGGCTACTGCAGCCACAACCTTCTGGGTTCAGATAATCCTCCTGCCTCAGCCTTCCAAGTAGATGGGACTACAGGTGCACACCACTACACCTGGTTAATTTAATTTATTTATGGTAAAGATGAGGTCTCCCCATGTTGCCCAGGCTGGTCTTGAACTCCTAGACTCAGGCAGTCCTCTTGTCTCAGCCTCCCAGAGTGCTGGGATTACAGGCATGAGCCACTGTGCCCAGCTCTCCTCTAAAATTATTCCCCTCCTTGCATTCTTTTCCACTTTAACTTTCTGACCTAACAACATCATTCAAAGTGTTCAATTTTGTTATTTTGTTGGTTAGATAGGCAGTTAAGGAAAGAGTCACAGAAACACCAAGGAAGCCATATTTGAGTGCTAACCTGGACGAAAACTATAGTGTTTTTCTTCCATTGACTACTCTGCCTGACCCCCATTCATTCTTTCATTTCTTTCTTCTTTTTTTGAGTCAGTTTCACTTTTGTCACCCAGTCTGGAATGTGTTGGCACACTCATGGCCACCACAGCCTCAACCTGCTGGGCTCAGGTGATCCTTCTGCATCAGCCTTCCAAGTAGCTGGAACTATAGGCATGCACCACCATGCCCAGCTAATTTTTTGATTTATTGTAGAGATTAGGTCTCACCAAGTTATCCAGGCTGGTCTCGAACCTGTGGGCTCAGGCAATCCTCTCGCTTCCACCTCCCAAATTGCTGGGATTATAGGCGTGAGCCATGGCATCTGGCCTCTACTTTAATTTTTAAAGGCAATATCTTTATGACCTTCTTTAATTTTAGTAGTTTAATTTTATTATATCTTGATAAGTACTATAGTACAGGGGTCACCATATAGTAAATCCTTTTGGCTTTGTGGGCCACATATAGCCTCTGTTGTGTGTTCTTTGTTTTGTTTGTTCATATCCTTTAAAACTGTAAAACCATTTTTAGCTGCTTGCAGGCTGAATTTAGCTCATTGGTTCATTCATTGATCCCTGGTGTAGCACAAGGAATTTTTATGTTTGGTATTGTTCTCATGTCATCATCTGGGATAAGAGGAAAAAGGACATATTAAGATCCGTTTTTTTTCCTCCACTGACAGATTAATACTGAACTATTGTTTCGGACAAACCCTGTTTCGATTCCAAGCTTTTGTCCTGCAAAACAAAGTGTTCCAAGAGGACATCTTTCAGAAGCGACAAATTCTTACACAACAAGAATTCTAAATAATCATCGAGTTTCACCCCAGTCTGAGCCTGAAAGCAACAGGTCAGTGCCCAAGATATGTTTTTCCATTTGAATTGTTGTTGTTATTGTTTGTTTTTCTTTTTGAGTCAGAATCTCCCTCTGTCACTTAGGCTAGAGTACAGTGGTATGATCACTGCAACCTTGATCTCCTGAACTTAGGCAGTCCTTCTGCCTCACCCTCCCAGGTAGCTGGGACTATGGGTGCACACTACCATGCCTGGCTAATTTTTTTGAATTTTTGTAGAGATGGTAGGGGTCTCACTATGTTGCCCAGACTAGTCTCAATTTCCTGGGCTCAGGAAGTCTTCCCGCCTTAGCCTCCCAAAATGCTAGAAATACAAGTGTATGCCACTGCACCCCCAGCCATTTGGAGTATGTTAGGCAGAACCTTTAGTTAACACTTTTATGGCAGTAATCCAGTTCTATATAATTTTAGAATGGTTACATGAACATAAAAATCTTAAGGACAAATGACTGCTTTTATTGTCTACAGTTACCCCACTTCTGCCACCTGTTTAAATTAGTTTAAAAAAATATTAATTGTATTCATTGTGGAGTTTGATCAAATTGTCGCCTCTTTGAACTTCTGTATGACATGAAAATTTCTGCTTTTAAGATGATCAATATGTAAATAAAGAAAAACTTGGAAGTAATTAACAGTACAACACTATATCAAGCATGACCCAGAAGTTCTTAGCATAGCCTGTAGGCACTTAGTCTGTTGGATGAGTGGATGGAGAAGGAAGAGAGAAAGAATAAGAGATATGTGAATTGAAGAGTTAGCCATCTTGAGTAGTTGAAGGAAGGCTTTTTGATGAAGTGGTACTTAGGTTGGTTCCTGGAATTCTGAAAACGGTACAGTCTGCATAGGTGGCCTATTCCAAGGTACTGGAATGTACATAGATGAAGAAGAAGAATGAGCAAGATGTGTAGGAACTGAAAGACCATGCAGGCCAACTACATCTGGTGGTTGATATTGAAAGAAGAACATTGAAACAAGTGTCTCTGAGACAGTGGGACCAGATATTTTGAGAGGTTTCATCAGATTTTCAAAATAATTTTTTTCTCTCTTTTTTTTTGAGTTGGAGTCTCACTCCGTTGCCCAGGTGGGAGTGCAGTGGCACACTCACGGCCACCCCAGTGTCAACCTGCTGGGCCCCAGTGATTCTTCTACTTCAGCCTTCCAAGTAGCTGGAACTATAGGCATGCGCTACCACAGCCAACAAATTTTTTATTTTATTGTAGAGACAAGGTCTCACCAAATTGCCCGGGCTGGTCTCCAACCTGTGGCCTGAGACAATCTACTCATCTCAGCCTCCCAAAGTGCTGGGATTAGAGGTTAAGCCACCAAGCCCGGCCTCGAAATAATTTTTGACCTCAAAGAAAATTATAAATAACTAACTGCCTTTATGCATGTAATAAGTAAAGAAGGACACATTCTAAAATAGTTTTCTCTTTATAGCCTGTGCATTAGTGACTTGAAGCTGTATTGCTACCTAACGACTTGTATGATTTGTTTTTGTTTTTAAGTAGTCTTAATATTCTTGGCTATCCTTCATAAAAGTGTTTCTGTAGTTTACAAACAAGAGATTAGAAAATATTTTAAAAGTTGCTGCCATCAGCCGAGCTTGGTGACTCAGCCTATAATTCCAGCACTTTGGGAGGCCAAGGTGAGTGGATTGCGTGAGCCTTCGGGTTCGAGACCAGCCCGGGCAACTTGGTGAGACCTTGTCTCTACAATAAAATCAAAAGTTATCCGGGTGCGGTAGCACACGCCTGTAGTTCTGGCTACTTGGAATGCTGAAGTGGAAGGACTGCCGGAGCCCAGCAGTTAGACGCTGGGGTGGCTGTGAGCGTGTGTGCCACTGCGCTCCAGCCTGGGTGAAGGAGTAAGACTCCAACTCAAAACAAAAAAAAAGTTTGTTGCAATCAAAGTGGAAGATGAGAATAAAGAGGGAAGTGTTTGTTTTTGTTTTTGAGTTGGAGTCTCACTCCATTGCCCAAGCTGAAGTGTAGTGGGGAAGTTTTTCATTACTTTTTATTTTTTTGAGTCAGGATCTCACTCTGTCACCCAGGCTCTGGAGTGCAGTGACATGCTTACATCCACCGCAGCCTTGACCAGCTGGGCTCAGGCGATGCTTCTGCCTCAGCCTTCAGGTAAGCTGGAAGTATAGGCATGTGCCACCACGCCTGGCTAATTTTTTGGTTTATTGTAGAAATGAGGTCTCGCCAAGTTGCCCAGGCTGGTCTTGAACCCGTGGACTCAGGTGGTCCTCTTGCCTCCACCTCCTAAAGTATTGGGATTACAGGGGTGGACCACCACACTTGGTGCATTCTTACAGTTTAAGCTTCAGTCACCTTCAAAGTATTCTCCTCCTTTGGATGTAGTACATTTATCGAGACACTTTTCCCACTGCTCAAAACAGTTTTTAAAAAAATATTTATTTTGGGGGCCGGGCTTGGTGGCTCAGTCTGTAATCCCGCGCCTTAGGAGGTTGAGGTGAGTAGATTGCCTGAGCCCGCGGGTTCGAGACCCGCCTGGGCAACTTGGTGAGACCTCATCTCTACAATAAATCAAAAAAATTAGCCAGGTGTGGTAGCGTGCACCTGTAGTTCCAGCTACTTGGAAGGCTGAGGCGGAAGGATCGCCAGAGCCCAGCAGGTCGAGGCTGAGGTGGCCGGGAGCGGCCGCTGCACTCCAGTCTGGGCGACAGAGTGAGACTCCAACTCAAAAAAAAATAAAAATAAAAAAATAAAAACCAAGACAAAACAAAACAAAAAATTTTTATTTTTGGGTGCAGTTCAGGTTTAATCATACAAATGTTCATTATGCAAGTACCCTTGTTGATGAGGTATGCCCCTCCTTGCCCTGGCAGTTTCCCACTACTGCCAATCCTTTTCTTATAGTATTAGGATAATTGTTCAAGGTCTGCTTATGAGTGAGAACATATGGTACTCTGTTCTTTTCTTCTGTGATAGATCACTGAGTATGATAGATTCTGAATTCATCCAAGTCAAAACAGTTTTTGAACTCATCGATTTTCATGCCTTTTAGTGCTTCTGCTGTTTTTTGTTTCACCTTTTCCACATTAGCAAAATGATTCCCTTCAAGAAACTTTTTCATCTGGGGAAACAAAAGTTGTTCAGGGGGCAAGATCGGGTGAATAGGAAGGGTGAGAGGTACGGGGTCATGCAGTTTTTGGTGAAAAACTGCTGAACACTTAATGCAGTATGGGCAAATGTGTTGTCATGGTGGAAGAACCAGTCACCTGTTGGCGATAACACGTGGCAGAATTTGTGAACATTTCAATTTGTGGATGTTTCTTCCACAAATTGTGACACACCTTCTCAAAACTTTCAGATAAAAACTTTGGTTGACTGTTTGGTTGCCTGTTTGATCAGATAGAACAAATTCCAAGTGTACTGAAAGGGGCCCATCCTTTAAAAGATAATTCCTAGCAGGGCTCAGTGACTCAGCCTGTAATCCCACACCTTTGGGAGGCTGAGGTGAGTGGATTGCTTGAGCCCGTGGGTTCGAGACCCGCCTGGACAGCGAGACCTCATCTCTACAGTAAATCAAAAAATCAGCCGGGCATGGTAGCGCATGCCTGTAATTCCAGCTCCTCGGAAGGCTGAGGCAGAAGGATCACCGGAGCCCAGCAGGTTGAGGCTGCGGTGGCTGGGAGCGGCCACTGCACTCCAATCTGGGCAAGAGAGTGAGACTCCAACTTAAAAAAAAAAAAAAGAACACAATAGAAAAAGGGAGTTTTTTTCAGAGAGGGAAAACATTGATTACCTGCAAAAGATCAGGAATTAGAATGGGGTGGTGTACAAAAATGGAATGATGCTTTTAGATTTTTGACAAAATATTTTCCAACCTGGAAATCAGTATAACATTCAAGTCAGCAATGTACTTGAATGAGAGGGAATACAAATGTTTTCATCATGCAAAACTTTACATTTGTTATGTCCCATGCACTTTTTCTGCAGATGCTGTTGGGAGTATGCTCCCTCTGCATGAGAGTAAGTCCAAGCAAGAGGAAAATCCTTTGGGACATCTAGAAGTCCAATACAAGGCCCAAATAGCAAACCAGTACAAATGTTCCTTCAAGTGTGGGAAAGAATAATCAATGGGTGATAGACAAATTTACAGGAAAATGAAATAAATGAGGCAATTTTAATTCAGGGGAAATTGTTTTATATGAAAGATAGGAATACTAGTTTGTTTTATGGCTTGCTTTTGATTACTGAATACGGATAAAAATTATAATGGGCAAATTAAAATGGTTGTTTCATTTCCTGAGCTCAAGACTACAGAGGAAGGTGCTGGGGTAGGTAGCGTTCTGTTTTAGACATGTATACACTGAAATGCCTGGAAGCCATCAGATGAAGAGATGACTGTATACAGATCTGGTACTTGACAGATCTCATTAGTCAATCGTTTCTTCATCTGTACGAGGAAAAAAAAAATTTCTACTTTATTAAATCAGTGGTCAGTACTGTACAGTGTATCATTTAAAAACATGAGCCTAGTCATTTCTTAGAACTTTGAAATAGTTATAAAATTGTTACAGTATTGCATTTATTAGAATAATTACTTGAAGGTCATCTATTTTGTTTATATTCATATTTTATGCATAAAATTTTTTCCAGCCTGAAACGGAGACTTTCTACTCGTTCCTCAATTTTGAATTTAAAGCATCGGAGATTGAGTAATCAAGCATTTGAAAATTCAATTTATAAAGATGAGGACAATGATGAAGATGTCATTATCTTAGAAGAAAACAGTACCCCTAAACCTGCAGTAGATCATAATATTGAAGTGAAATCAGAACAGAGTCACATTGAACAAAGTGGTGTTCAAGTTGAGCTTGTGGATGATAATGAGCCTTGTGGCCAGACTAGTTCAACAAACACCTCGACATCCAGGTGTGATCAGGGAAATACTGCAGCCACCCAGACTGAAGCACCAAATTTAGTTGTTAAAAAGGAAGAAACTATTGAAGATGAGATCGATTTAAGAAATGATACGGCAATACTGCCCTCCTGTGTAGAAGCCGAAGCAAAAACACAGGAAACCCAGGAAACCTTTGATAAATCTGTAGATGATGCTGGCTGCCAATTAAAAGAACTGAGAAGTGAACTATTTGTAGTAACCCAAGAAAAAGAAAATTATAAAAGACAGTGTCATATGTTTACTGACCAAATCAAAGTGTTACAACAGAGGATACTGGAAATGAATGACAAATATGTGAAGAAGGAAACTTGCAATCAGTCTACTGAAACTGATACTGTATTTTTACTTGAAAGTATTAATGGCAAATTGGAAAGTCCAGACCATATGATATCTCAGTATCAACAAGCATTAGAAGAAATAGAAAGGCTGAAAAAACAATGTAGTACTTTGCAACATGTAAAGGCTGAATGCAGTCAGTGTTCCAGTAGTGGAAATAAAAGTGAAATGGATGAAATGGCTGTGCAGCTTGATGATGTATTTAGACAGCTGGACAAATGCAGTATTGAGAGGGACCAGTATAAAAGTGAGGTGAGTCGTATCATCTAATGTCATGGGAGTTCAGAACCATTTAAACCTAAAGAGGTAACAGTTGCAATACTGGAAAACTCTCTTAAAAATAATTCTATTGTCTGTTATTCCACTGGTTTGCAACTGAGGAGTGGGCCTTCAGGGGGGCATATGGAAATGTGTAGGGACATTTTTGGTTCTGATATGCATTGCTGGAAAATAATGGGTGGTCCAGGTATAGTAAATGACCAGTATAACAGAACATTACTGTGCAATGAAAAATTGTCCTCAAAATACCAATGTTTTCCCCATTAAGACAGTTACTCATTGTAGTAGAAACTTTACATTCATTTTAATAAACCTTACTATAACCATTCAGGGTAGGTGGTAGTATTCTCATTTGACTGATGCACCCTGTATTAGGATTATGTTTGTGTGCAAGTACAATAATACCCAAGTCATGGCACCTCTGCTATCATCAGAGACGTAGTAGGCTCCTGCATGTTGCTTTGCTTCTCAGCATGCAGCTATGTTCTGAGATGGCTCTTTGGATTTAGCCATCATGTCTACATTCCAAATGGCAGGAAAGAGAAGGGGTGTGGTTCTGGGGAGTTACTTAAGGTTCCATGTCAGAACTGAGCCACCTGGCTAATTGGTGCCTGAGAATGTAGTTTTTACTCAACACTTCTTTTACTGAGGAAGGGGGAAGAAAGTACTTCAAATTCAGGTAGCTCCTCTTTATTTATTTTACTTTATATTTCTTGTGGCTTTTGAAAGGATCTGCTAAAGTTTGGGAGCCACAGTGTGGTGCTGTACTATCTCTTCTTGGAAATATTGCTAATGGAACTGTGTACCCAAACGCAATGATGTCTTGGCTCAAGAGCTCCATGACAAAATGCAGATGCTCCTCTCCTTATGTTGGGATTATGTCCTGATAAGCCCATCATCAGTGGAAAATGCATTTACTACACGAAACCTAGCCCAGCATACTAAAATGTGCTCCGAATGGTTAAATTAATCTATAGATGGGCATCTAACGCAGTTGTGTTTATCATAAAGCGTGGAATATTTCATGTAATTTTACTGAATACTAAAAGTGAAAAACAATGGTTGTATGGATACTTGAAATGCAGTCTCTACTGAATGGCTGTCAGTTTTGCAACATTGCAAAGGTGAAAACTCTTAGTTAAACCATTGTAAATCAGGGACTGTTTTATTTAAATGTCTACATAAACTATTGTAACTTATAACTTAGAGTTGGTGAATGCAAGAAATGAAAGTCACTGTGACAGTCACATAATTTGGGCATTAGTATCTTGGTTTTTCAGTTTGTAGGGACTGTTCTTTCAGTGTAAAAAGAGGTAAAAGCAAAACTATAAACAAATGAAGCATTGCTTCCAGAAAACTTGATTTTTCTGTTTGTCTATATATTTGGTTTTTGACATCTAGTAACTTTATCAAGCATATTCTCTCTATTACATAAGTATTTTTTAATTTTAAAGCTATACAATTCATTCATATTTTTTGTCAGGTTGAATTACTGGAAATGGAAAAATCACAAATCCGTTCACAGTGTGAAGAACTCAAAACTGAAATTGAACAGTTAAAATCTACAAGTCAACAGATAGCAACAGATGTTTCAACTTCAAGTAACATTGAGGAATCTGTAAATTATATGGATGAGGAAAGGTAATATTAAATGAGGCATCTTGAGGGGGCTGCAATTATGGTGGAGCTACTACTTATTTTTGTCTGCTATCATGCATCAAATAGATACCGTTCTATCAAAAGAAGTTACTGATTGTCTTCGGTCCTCCTGACATTATTATAGAGATATACAAATGAAGTAATACATCATCATCCTTTCAAGTGTTGCTGACTGTTTAGGTTCCATTTAAGTGCAATAGGAATTTAAGAGGAATAAAGCATTTGGTCAGAGTAGTTTGGAATGTTTTTTGAAAAAAAGTGAAAATCGAACTAGAGTTGGAGTCTCACTCTATCGCCCAGACTGGAGTGCAGTGGCCACTCCCGGCCACCGCAGCCTCGACCTGCTGGGTTCCGGCGATCCTTCCACCTCAGCCTTCCAAGTAGCTGGAACTACAGGCATGCACTACCATGCCCGGCTAATTTTTTGATTTATTGTAGAGATGAGGTCTCGCCTGCCCAGGCGAGTCTCGAACCCGCAGGCTCAGGCAATCCACTCACCTTAGCCTCCCAAAGGTGCTGGATTACAGGCTGAGCCACCGAGCCTGGCTTCTTTTTCTTTTTTAAAATTATTTTTAGAGATGGGAGTCTCACTATGTTGCCCCATCTGGTCTTGAACTCCTAGGCTTAAGTGATCATCCTGCCTTGACCTCCCAAAATGCTGGGATTACAGGAATGAGCCACTCTGCCCTGGAAACTTCTTTAAACCTGTTTTGTTTTACTGTTGGACTTGGCACCGTTGCTTTATGGGTTGCTATCCTTATATGCTTTCACTATATGCTTTCCCTGATCTTAATTTAGGAAATCACAAACTTAATAAAAATCACCATTGTATAGGTGATAATAGGAAGAAGTCCTATTAAACAAGTAGGCAGTAGAGAAATGATTATCCTATCTCAGTAAGATATAAAATGGGCTTGGGTTTCTGTTGATTTGTTTTTGATGGTAAGGTGGCAGGGGTTCAGGGGATGACAGTGTGGGTGGGGTGTTCATGGCTTACCATTCAAAAATAGTCATCAGACTAAAGTTGTGCAGTTCTACCTGCTAATATGATAACACTTGAGATCTAAAATGTACTTGTTGAAAAATACCTCCTGCCACCCTCACTTTAATTATATTATGACTTTGTCTCACAGCTTTAATATTTGAAGCATTTCATTAAATCTGATCATGGAAATAGAAGAGAGCAATGAATGCATTTCAACATGGAAGGCAAGGGGTGAAAAAAAAGTCTTGACGAGTGTTTCTGAAAATGGGGACCACAGGCATTTATGGGTCCTGCTGCAGTTTATTGAATTAGAAACTGTTTTAAATAAACTCACAAGCCAGATGTGGTGGCTCACACATGTAATCCCAATACTTTGGGAGGCAAAAGTAAGATGATTGCCTGAGCCCAAGGGTTCAAGACCTGCCTGGACAACTTGGTGAGATGTTATCTCTACAAAAATAAAAAAATTAGCCAGTCATGATGGGGCACACCTGTAGTAGTACCAGCTATTTGGAAGGCCGAGGTGGAAGGATTGCCTGGGTCTAGCAGGTTGAGTCTGCAGTAACTGTGTGATATTCCACTGCACCCCAGCCTGGGCAACAGAGTGAGCCTCTAACTTTTAAAAAAAATACAGATTTTTTTTTTTTTGCACACTAAATTTTGAATAACCAACAACAGTCTGTTAGTCTACTTTCCAATGTGGTAGCCACTAAGCAACATGTGGCTTTTGACACTTGGAATGCAGGTAGTCTGAATTAGGGTATGCTTAAAGTATAGAACTCTGGCTTTTGAAGGCCTAGTGTGGGGAAAAAATGTAAAATACTTTATTAACAAAGTTTATTTTGGTTACAAATAATACTTTGGCTAAATTGGTTTAAATGAAATAACATTGCTAAAATTCAGTGTTTTTCTTTTTAATGTGAATGTTAGAACATTTGCCGTTGACTATATGGTTAGCATTTTTTCTCTTGGACAATGCCGATGTAGACATTAAAGTACGAATTTGTGACCAAGCATGGTAGTTCACGCTTATAATATCAGTACTTTGGGAGGGTCATTTGAACCCAGCATGGGCAACATAGCGAGACCCCATCTCTATATAAAAGTAAAAAGACCGCCAGGCTCGGTGGCTCAACCTGTAATCCCACGCTTTAGGAGGCTGAGGTGAGTGGATTGCCTGAGCCCGCAGGTTCGAGACCTGCCTGGGCAACTTGGCGAGACCTCATCTCTACTATAAATCAAAAAATCAGCTGGGCGTGGTAGCACATACCTGTAATTCCGGCTACTCGGAAGGCTGAGGCGGAAGGATCACCGGAGCCCAGCAAGTCGAGGCTGCAGTGGCCGAGAGCAGCCACGGCACTCCAGTCTGGGCGACAGAGTAAGACTCCAACTCAAAAAAAAAAAAAAAAAAGTAAAAAGACCAAATTAGTGACATGTCTGTTAGACAGCAGGAAACAGCCAGCAACAATCAAAAGACTTAAGGGAAGGGATGGGTAAGAGGATTGATTTTACTAGTCATTTGTCTGCTTCATGTAGGCTTTGGTTTTGGCATAGGGGATATAGCTGCCTTATGGTTTGTGCTTATTGCTTAAATACTTTCTGGCATGTTTTAAAACCTAGAATGTTGAGATTTATAAACTCTGAAGAAATAATGATTATCTTAATTTAGGATTTCTCAATGTTTTCAGCAAAAAACTGTTCACTGTAAAGGTAACATGGATTGTCAGTGAACTTGATCATATAATGGATTCAGAGAAGTCCTACGGTTTAAAAAAGCTTAACATTTAACCCAAGCTTATTTGACCACACAGCCTTTTGCTCCCTCATGTACACCTATGGATATCTTACAGAGCATGTCTTGCGGAATAATTCATTTTAATTTAATTTCCTCAAAGGGAAGCTGGAATTCAAAGAACTGGATTTTTATATTTAGACTAATGTTCTCACTAGTATATTGCTTCTGTATTCCGGGTGATAATAATATTTCAAGTTGTAAATAACATCATCTATGTATTTTGCTTTGATCCATGTTTTCTCCAGTCTGCAAATTAAAAATATGAGTAGGAACCAAACAAAGCCATTCGTTTTATGAAACATTACTTGATTCTAGGCTAGTGTGTAATGGATAAAATAAATTATTAAAGTAAATCAAATTTTCTAGGGGACAATTTTATTTTATTTTTGTTTAATTGTATATTATTCTACAGAGATTTGATTTTAGTGTTTAAGTTCTATGTGAATATTCACCTGTATCATAATGCTCATCTAATAAGTTAAATATTTGTATTTGCAGCTTGAAACTTCGATCTCTTCGAGTTAATGTAGGACAGCTGCTGGCTATGATTGTGCCTGATCTTGATCTTCAGCAAGTGAATTATGATGTTGATGTAGTTGATGAAATTTTAGGACAAGTTGTCGAACAAATGAGCGAAATCAGTAGTACTTAAAGTACATATTATGTAAAATTAAAAAATATTTGTTCAGCTATTTTGGTTGTATAGCTTTGAAAATACAAACAATTTTGTTTTATAGATATGATAGGTAAGAGACTGAAGAACCATAATCTTTACTGTATTCTATGCATTCAAGTGTGGTCACAAAGATTGTGGACACATTATCATACCTTTTGAAATACCTGTAAATTGTTGGTATTGAGCAGCTGATCCTGTTTTGAATGTAAATATTTGTAATTAAGTCTGCACATATTTTTTTATTGCCCTAGAGTTCTTAAGTGTTTTTCACCAAGAGCTTTTCAGGTTGCCCCTGACCTTTGTGCAATTTTTTCTGGTACTCTAAAGTGTATTTTTCTCTTAAATTGAGGGCTGTACAGTAATACAAATGGAAATGTTACTTTTGATTTTCTTATAAAGGAGCTTAAGTAGGGTTTTTAAATAATGAAGTAGCATTTCTGATAAGGCTCTGGTTATAAGTGAATTGAGCATTAATTTTTTTCTATAAATTCATATCCTGAAACATTTTAATCATGAACATAATGTAAGCAAAAACCAACTCCATTTGACAGGATTTTCTTGTGCTGAGATTGCCAATCATGGTTAAACACAGTGTTTATGTATAGAACGAAGAAATGATCTTTAATAGAAAAAAGTATTGCTAATATTAAATGACCACCAAACTTACTTTGAAGCCCATTTTTGGCTGTTTAGTCAGCATGAAGTGGGCATGATAATTAATATTTCTTTTTGTGAAATTTTCTGTACAGCCTTTTGTAGGATTACTACAGGTTAATGTGAGTTGAGGAAGAAAATCTTTCTTGAACTATGCTACATATCTTTTATTATATTACATACCTAAGTATTTTATATCCTGGAGTTAAGGAACAAACTTCCCTAGGATTATAGTATTACATGCCATAAAATATGCTTTATTGGTCCCATGTTTTGTGCAATTTTAAGAGATGGCTTTCTATTAAGTATGACTTTGTATATATAATTAAAAATCATATTTTCCATAACTAAAATGTGCATTATTTTTTCCAAAGTTTATCATTGTTATTTATTTTTACTTTTGTTTTAGAACATTTAATACATGTTCATTTTGTATGTATGCTTAGTTATATGTCTGTCATATACAATACTAAATTTGTACTGTACATAAACTTCTGAAAAGAGCAAATAAATGAAGATTGTTTTTATTTGCTTGATAAAGTAATTGAAAGTGTATTTTTGGTATGAAGCTGGTTTTCTGTCACAATTGTAATTGCCCAGATTTTAAAATATCTTGTAATAAAATAAAAATATATGATGGCTAACTTTTCAGACATTACTTTTAAAGAACTCAGTATTCAGATTGTTTTAAAACTGAAAATGTATCCATTAGACCCTCAAGTTGAACTCCTTTTACTATATTAATTACAGGTTATTTTTTGAAGATTAAAACTGTTAATGTTAGGTCTAAGACTGAGCACATCTTTGTTGAAACATGTGTGTTCCATACTTGAAGAAACTTTTTCTTTGTGTAATCATTTAATATAGAGAAGCCTTGCCTAAATGGTAGCAACTGTGTAAGGATGTGTAAGTTTTGTGAATATTTAAGTTTGTGTAGTGGTTCTTTTTGGAATTTACTGTTTTTCTTTCCCTTTTAGTCAGCATCTATATTCTGGCCAAAAATGTCTTTTTTTAATGGCTGTTATCTGGCTTGATGGGAAAGTTAAATCATAAGATTAGTGAAAGAAATGTGCTTGCTAAATTGGTTCTTTGGGAGTACTTCTAAATTTTTCACCCTATAAGAAAATATTGAAATATTGAGACTTTGAGCCGGGCTCGGTGGCTCAGCCTGTAATCTTGTGCCTTGGGAGGCTGAGGTGCGTGAATTGCCTGAGCCCACGGGTTCGAGACCCGCCTGGGCAACTTGGCGAGCCCTCATCTCTACAATAAATCGAATTCTAGCCGGGTGTGGTAGTGCGCGCCTGTAGTTCCAATTACTTTGAAGGCTGAGGCGGAAGGATCGCTGGAGCCCAGCAGGTTGAGGCTGCGGTGGCAGGGAGCGGCCACTGCACTCCAGTCTGGGCGACAGAGTGAGACACCACTCAAAAAAAGAAAAAGAAAAGAAATATTGAGACTTTGAAAATGTGGCTAACAATTTCAGATGGGAATTGTTTAACTGAACAGCTTGAACTTCATGGTGTATATACCTATCTCTTTTGGAAATTTTTTTTTGGTTTTTTTTGGTTTTTTTGCGTCAGAGACTCACTCTGTCACCCATTAGGAGTGCAGTGTCATGCTCACGGCCACTGCGTCCTCGACCTGCTGAGCTCAGGTGATCCTTCCACTTTAGTCTTCCAAGTAGGTGGAAGTTGTGCATGCATGTGCCACCAGTCTGGCTACTTGTTTTACTTATTGTAGAGATGAGGTCTTATCATGTTGCTCAGGCTGCTCTCAAACCCCTGAGCTCAGGCAGTCCTCTCACCTTTGTCTCCCAAAGTGCTGGGATTACAGGCATGAGCCACCTGCCTGGCTTGTTAAATTTATAACAGGCTTCTTGGGGAGGGAGCATTGTTGTTGAGACTTAACATTTATTACTTATTTTTTTTGAGTCGGAATCTCACTCTGTCGCCCAGGCTGGAGTGCGGTGGCATGCTCATGACCACTGCAGCCTTGACCTGCTGGGCCCAGGCGATCCTTCTGCCTCAGCCTTCCAAGTAGCTGGAAATACAGGCGTGTGCCAGCATACCTGGCTAATTTTTATGATTGACTGTAGAGACAAGGTTTCAACAAGTTGCCCTGGCTGGTTTCAAATCCCTGGGCTCAGGCAGCCCTCTCGCCTCACTCAGCCTCCCAAAGTGCTGGGATTAAAACACACAAAATATGAGGAAGTAAACATATACAGTCCACTGTCTCCACCGACAGGACCTGCTTTGGTCAGTTGAGGGCAAAATCAGTGAAAGCTGTTAGCACACAGCAAGAATGGTGGGTCATGGTCCTGTGCCCTTTGTCCTCAAATTCCTACTGTGGCAACTCCTGCTGTTGACATTGACCATTTTCAGACACTTGATTCTTGCTGTCACATAGCCTTCTTACTCTTGGGTCATATGTCATTGAGGAATCATTTGATCTATACCAGTGCTTCTCACCATTGACTGCATATTAGAATCACTTGGGGAATTTTTAAAACTCCCAAAGTAAGGCTGTACTCCATACTAATGAAGTTAGTGTCTTACTAATGAAGTCAGCGTCTGGGGGTTAGATCCAGATAACAGTGTTTTTCAAGGCCTCCCAGTGCACCATTAGAGCTGAGGACTGTTGATCTGTGTTTTCTGTTGAGTATTTACAAACAGAACTCATGCGGTTCATGAAACAAACAGGATCAGCAATGGCCTATTTCTCACTAGGGCAGGTAGAGGAGTGGGGGAAGCAGAATTGTACTCCAGTTAGTAATGTAAATGAAATGGAACAGATGGATATAGTGAAAAGACTTTGCCCACTGCCTCTGTAAAAAGGTAGCCACTGTGGGCTTTTGTGTGCGTGCATATATTCATGTATATGTATTCGGTTTACATTAAATCGCATATATTGCTGGGTACAGGGGCTCGCACCTGTTATCTCAGCACTGTGGAAGGCAGAGTGAGGTGAGAGGATAGCTTGATCCCAGGAGTTCAAGACCAGCCTGGGCAACATTAGTGAAACCTCCCTCGTCTCTTCACAAAAATTAAAAAATTAGGTGTGGTGGCACATACCTGTAGTTCCAGCTACTTGAGAGGCTGAGGCAGAAGGATTGCCTAAGTCCAGGAGTTTGAGACTGGTGGTCTGTGATCATGCCACTGCACTCCAATCTGGGTGACAGAGTGAGACCACAACTCAGAAAAAAAAAGAAAAAAAAAATATATATATATATATATATATATATATAAAAACTTACACAAAGGTATTATACCATATCATTGGTCTAAACATTTCCATATCATTCTTTCAGAACTTACATGTCATGATGATTATGCTCTTAGTGCTCAATTATTATATATTGCCTTTTTATATTACAGAAAGCATATATTATGAAAATTAATAATGCCACACATACTTTTCCAAGTATATCCAGAGTCTACATACTTAGAAGTAAATATTGATAGCTTAAAGGGTATGGGGGGGACCAAGAAAAAGACCCCAGAATTTATTAAAAATTGTGTATTTTGACATGTTTAAACCTTTAAAGTACTCTTCATTTGAGACGTTTTTGCCACAGCTCAAAACAATTTTTGAACTGGTCAGTTGTGATGCCTTTTAGTACTGTCAGGATGAGATCGGGTGAATAGGGAGGGTGGGGCACATAGGTCATGCTGTTTGGGGGCAAAAACTGCTGAACACTCAAGACCATGTGGGCAGGTGCACTTGTACATAATCCATCATGATATGGGCAAATGCGTTGAAAGAATCTAAAAAAAAAAAAGCCAAATACAGCCTCAAAACACTAGCTTTATCTATGCCAAAAGATTCCCAGAACACTTACCTAGTGGGGGATGCCTGTACTGCAAGGGGCCCCTTCAAAGAAACTAATTCTGGGTTATTTTGGGTCCCCTCAAATACTATGTACATTTTAATGTTGCCATCCCAAAAGGGTTGCAGGAATTCATACTCCTATTAGTAATAAAAGTGTTTTTTCCTCAGTCTCCATTAGATTTACTAATCTGATACATAAAAAATAATAGTTTGCACTTCATTGTCCCAGGTTGACCATATTTTCATGTTTCTTTGGCCATTTTGGTTTCTTTTTCTATGTACTATATCACACTCTTTGACTATTCACTGTAAAAAAAGTTGAAAGCTTGTGTTAATTTGGCCACAAACAAAAACTAGCCAAACAACTCTTATTTCAGAAAATCCGCAGTAGGTTGGTTACATCTTATTTTGCAGTGTCTCACACAGAAGTGAAATGAAAGTTCCAGTGAAATCATGTCTCCTTATATTCATCTTTTGGATATTGGTCACAGTTCACAAAAATAATGCCATTAATATCTGGTTGGTATAGAGGTAAATACATATCAATATATTGCTTTTTGGAATTGGATCTGAATCACAAAAGTTTATTTTCATATACTGGTCTGTAGGAAGAAAGTCAAGACCAAAGGAAGTTGGGCGCAGTAGCTCATGCCTGTAATCCTGCACTTTGGGAGGCAGAGGCGAGAGGACTGCCTGAGCTCAGGCGTTCGAGACCAGCCTGAGCAACACGGCGAGATCTTGTCTCTATAATAAAAAAAAATTAGCCAGGTGTGGTGGCACATGCCTGTGGTTCCAGCTACTTGGAAGGCTTGCGGCGGAAGGGTCTCCTGAGCTCAACAGGTCAAGGCTGCAGTCTCTGTGAGTATCCCACTGCATACCAGCCTGGGCGACAGAGTGAGACTCCAACTCAAAAAAAGAAAATCAGGTCGGGTGTGGTGGTTCATGCCTATAACTCCAACACTCTGGGAGGCCAATGTGGGAGAATTGCTTAAGCCTAGGAGTTTGAGGCCAGCATGGCCTTGTCTTTACAAAAAAATAATAATAAGCAGGTGAAGCGACGCATACCTGTGGTCCCAGCTACTTGGCAGGCGGAGGTGAAAGAATCATTTGAACCCAGAAGTTTGAGGCTGTGGGGAGCCATGATTGTGCCACTGCACTCCAGCCTGGGTGACAGAGTGAGATTCCCAATCCCTCCTATCCTCCCAAAAAAGAAAGTTACAGTAAAGTGGGTTCAGAGAAGTCTTGTTTATTGTTTTTGAAGCCAAGTTAAGCTTTAGTCCTTTTATAACAATTTTCATTATTAAAAAGTCATCAGGTACCAGGTAACACTGGTCCCCTTAAAGTGAGGCAATTCTGCTCAAAATCGATTCTTGGGCCCAAATATGTTAGTGGTTGTTGAGAAACCCAGTTAGAATAGTTTGTTATAGGACTTCTTTCGTCCAACATTTGTGGTGCAAACTTGGGTTCTAACCAAATTTTTTTTTGAGAAAGTATTTGACAGTTCAGGGCCTCCCTCTGGACCCCTATCTCCTGTCTCTGATGGCCCACCAGGCAGGAACTTATACTTAATCAGGTCCCTAATCAGGTTCCTACAATTTTCACCAAGAAAGCCATTGCCTTCATATACTTTTTAGTACCTGAAGGATGTGTTTTATCTTTTTTTTTTTTTTTTTGAGTAGGAGTCTCACTCTGTCACCCAGGCTGGAATGTAGTGGCATGCTCAAGGCCACCGCATCCTCGGCCTGCCAGGCTCAGGCAATCCTTCTGCCTCAGCCTTCCAAATAGCTGGAAATAAAACAGGCACACACCGCTGTGCCTGGCTAATTTTTTGATTTATTGTAGAGATGAGGTCTCACCAAGTTGCCCGGGCTGGTCTTGAACCCAGGCAATCCTCTTGCCTCTGCCTCCCAAAGTGTTGGGATTATAGGTGTGAGCCATCGTGCCCAGCTGTATTTTATTTTTTTAATCTACAGTCCAGAACCCTGGCATTTCAGGAGATGGACAGAGGATTCATTTGTGAATCAACAGTATTTATCAGAAATTTGGAGAAACCTTGGCCAGGAGTGGTCACTCCAGCCTGAGTGAAATTCTGACTCAAAAAAGGAAGGATGGAAGGAAGGAAGGGAAGAAAGGTGGAGAAACTTGATGTTTAAGGGAGACACAGAATCCTGTGCTTTCCAAAATAGACTAATTATCAGACTCTCCAGGTAACTTGAAAATTCTGGACCCTGGTCCCCTGTGCTAGATGTTCTGAATCAGTGGGCCTCAGTAGGGCCAGGAATCTGTGCTTTTAGAACAGCCAGATAATCTAAATTACTGTATACAGTCACTCCTAGTCCAAGCTCTGTATGTCCTGGCCGTTACTTAGGAGAGATTATCTAAAAGCTAAATATCTGGATTTCATTATTTTTGCTTCCTATAGAAACCAGACTTCAAGGAGCATACAGCCATTCTTGTCAACACGAGACATTGATTTATAGACAATTTCTATACTTTTCATAAAACTGGCTAAGAGCATCAACCAGTATTTATATGAGAATCCATGTCCATTTTTTTGGAGTTGGGATCTCACTCTGTCATCCAGCACAATCACAGCTCACCGAAGCTTCAAGCTCCTGGGCTCACGCAAACCTTCCACCTTAGCCTCTGAGTAGCTGGGACTACCCGAGTAGCCACCGTGCCTGGCTATTTAAAAAAAAAAAAATTTTGTAGAGACAAGGTCTTGCTGTGTTGCCCAGGCTGGTCTTGAACTCCTGGACTGAAGCAGTCCTCCCTCCTCAGCCTCCCAAAGTGCTTAGATTACAGGCAGGAGCCACTGAGTCTGGCCCATGTCCATTCTTTATTGCAAAAATGCCTGGTGGAGTTGACTTTTCAGATGTACCTGTGTGTGTAAAAGCTGTGTGTATAAAGGGTATTTGTTCCCTGGCCTTCTGGGAATCTCACAGATAAATTAGACCTCTTTGGAAACATTCCATTTCAAAAGGCCTGCTGTATCTATCTCTGCCTACTGATTAATTTAAAACTTCACTTTAAAGTGTTAAATTCTGTTTTAATGTCTAGTCTACACTGTGTCTCTAAAATTGTTTTTAAAGTGTTTATAATCACATCTACTAATATATAGTATAATCAGCCCTGTTCTAGGTACTGAAACTTTGAACTCTCCAAAGTGTTCCACCAGCCAATATATTTTTAAAAACCCCAAAAAACAGAAATTTCAGTTTTTGTTTGCAGGAGTAACAGACTTGGTGGAGTTCGCTTTCCAAGTGTCCAGCGCCAGCATAGGGTCCAACATATAACATATGCTCAGTAAATATTTGCTAAAACGGTAAATCAACAAGGAAATGAGTGACTGAACGAATGAATCAGCGAGGTCTGGCAGGAACCTATGGACAGGAGTAGTCCCAGATTCTCACCCTCCCGCCAGCTCTGGGGGAGCCAGGGGGCCGGGCCGGGCCGGGCCGGGGCGGGGCGTCCGCGAAGTCCCGCCCACGCGGGGGCGGGGCCTGCGGCGCGCGGGAAGCGGCGCGCGCGGCGCGGGAGGTGACGGCGCCGCTGAGTGACCGCGTCCTTGCAGGTACGGCTTCCCCAGGCTGGCCCCCGCGGCCCCGCGGTTCTCCTGGCCGGTCCGGGCCAGGGCAAAAGATGCTCACTGAGGGGTGCTCACTGAGAGGTGCTCACTGTGACCCGGGATAGCTTCGGAGCGGCGCGCCGGCCCCTGCCCAGCCGGCCTCTTCCCGCCAGCCCCGGGCCTGGCTTCTCGGACCCAGCGCCTGGTCCCTGGAAAGGGAGGCCTCCTCTCGTCCCAGTCCTCTCGCCCGTGCGGCCCCCCTTCCTCCTGTGGCCCCCTTCCCCGTGAGACTCACTCTTCCGGAAGGCCCCTCCCCCAGGAAGCCCCTCCCTCGACTCTCTCGGCGCGCCCCCCATCCCCCACGGTGCAGCCTGCCCGTGTCCCTAGGTTGCCTCTACCTAGATATTTCGTGTTGCTTTTCCGGATTTAGCAGGAGACTTATAATATGGCTCAACCAAGCATTAGGTGGAGCTTTCAAGATATTAAGGCCAGATAGCAACACGAACATCCTTTTCCAGTGCAGCGTGCGTTTTATTTATTTATTTTTTGAGTTGGGAGTCTCACTCCGTCGCTCAGGCTGGAGTGCAGTGGCACACTCACGGCCATCCCAGCGTCGACCTGCTGGGCTCAAGCGATCCTTCCACCTCAACCTTCCAAGTGGCGGGAACTATAGGTTCGCGCTACCACGCCCAGGTAATTTTTTGATTTATTGTAGAGATGAGGTCTCGCTAAGTTGGCCAGGCTGTTCTTGAACCTGTGGACTCAGGCAATCCCTCATCTGCTTCCCAAAATGCTGGGATTACAGGCTTGAGCCACCGCGCCTGGCCAGCGTGCGTTTTAAATGGTTAGCAGGGTTCCTGGCTCATGGTAAGAGTTCAGGGACCCTTTGCTGCTGTAATACTGTTATTTAATTCATTACCAGCATCTTGCAGCTTTCCTCTGCCTTTGGGAAAAGATCACTGCCCAAGGAACGTTTTGCCTTTGGAGACGCAGGAGAATGAAAGTCATCACGTGCGAAATAGCCTGGCACAACAAGGAGCCTGTGTACAGCCTGGACTTCCAGCATGCAACAGCCGGGAGGATCCACAGACTAGCGTCTGCAGGCGTGGACACAGCTGTCAGGGTAAACTGAAGCAGAGATAGACACTGGGAAGCACTGCCTGAAGCAGCAGTTTTCTTTGATTTAAAACTAATGCCAATGCACTACTTAGCCATCTAGCTCAGAATGCTAACTCCTCGGGGTCTCAGGTGAACAATAAAAGTAAAAGAGAGCTACTTTCTTTTTCTTAAAATTTTTTTACTTTTTGTAGCGATGAGGTCTGTCAATGTTGCTTAGGTGGTCTTGAACTCCTGGGCTCAAGCGATCCTCCTGCTTCAGCCTCCCAAAGTGGTGGGATTACAGGCATGCCTGGCCCCTTATATTTGAGTCACATTCCCTAGGTTGTTATAACTGGATGTCGGTTTTAGGATTTTGGTCTGGGTTCCTATTGGGTAACAGCTTTAGAAAGAAGTAGAAAGGAGGACAGCAGACATTTATGCTTTAGACAGGAGAGTTTCCTTCATTTTACATTTCAAGAGAAAACTAAATTTTTTTTCCTGAAAACAAGCACAGAATTGTTTTAGTACATATAGTACAATAGGGTTCACTCTGTTTTTTGAATGAATGTTTTGATATCAACAGATCTGGAAGGTAGAAAAAGGGCCAGATGGAAAAGCCATTGTGGAATTTTTGTCCAATCTTGCTCGTCATACGAAAGCTGTCAATGTCGTGCGTTTTTCTCCATCTGGGGAGATTTTAGCATCAGGAGGAGATGGTGAGTATTGCTGTACTTCAGAAATTCTTTTTTTTTTTAATTTTAAAAAATGTTTAATAGGAGAGACAAGGTCTTGCAGTGATGCGTAGGCTGGTCTTGAACTGAGCTCCAGCAATCCTGCTTCAGCCTCTCAGAGTGCTAGGATTACAGGTGTGAGCCATCACGCCCAGCCCAGAAATTCTTTAGAAACCAGATGCTTATGTGTCTTATGTCAAGTAGTGGCATTTGAGCTGGATATACTTTTTTATTTTAGGTGTGGCTGACCCTGTCAATCTGTCATTTAGATAGCTTAGTAAAATAATGTTCTAGGAGTGTGTCAGAGTGATGGGATGGAGGGCAGCAAGGTTAAACCGAGAAGATCCCTTGGGAAAGCAGCTTCGTTCTCACTTGCTCTCACCAGGCTACTTTGGAAACAAGCAGAAAAGGTGCTTGCCATTCTGTCAGAGCACCAAGCGACTGCTCTGGCTTTGTTTGATTGTTAGTTTAATATCAGTGGTGATCAGAGTTAGTATGCTGTGTTTAATTAATTAATTAATTGACTTATAATTAATTAATTGACCTTAATTACAAAGCCATTTATTAAAGATATTCAATAATCTTATCTTTTATCAATTAATTAATATCTTATTTTTTATTTGAGTCGGAGTCTCCCTCTGTCACCCAGACTGGAATGCAGTAGCACTCTCACAGCTACCATAGCCTCTACCTGCTGGGCTCAGGCAGTCCTTCTTCCTCAGCTTTCTAAGTACCTGGAACCGTAGGTGCACACGACTATGCCCAGCTAATTTTTAAAAATTTGTTGTAGGCTGGGCTTGGTGGCTCAGCCTATAATCCCAGCACTTTGGGAGGCTGAGGCAAGTGGATTGCCTAAGTCTGCAGGTTCAAGACCAGCCCAGACAACTTGGTGAGACTGCTCTATAATAAATAAAAAAATTAGCTGGGCTTGGTAGCATGTGCCTGTAGTTCCAGCTACTTGAAGGACTGAGGTAGAAGGATTGCCAGAGCCCAGCAGGTCGACGTTGGCGTGGCCATGAGTGTGCCACTGCACTCCAGCCTGAGTGATAGAGTGAGGCTCCAACTGAAAAAAAAAAATTTATTGTAGAGTCAAGGTCTCGCCAAGTTTCCCAGGCTGGTCTTGAACCCCTGGGCTCAGTCTTTTCGCCTTGGCCTCCCAAAGTGCTGGGATTATAGGCGTGAACCACCGCTCCTGACTTAATCAGTATCTTTAATGAATGGCCAAGTACAAAATAAAACAAGTGTCACGTTTTGTTTGCTGTAGGAGGAAAAGAGACCTGGTTGAGTGCAGCACCATGATGCCAACCCAGAGTGTATGTGTATGTGCATGTTTGTAGAGGGAAAGCCAGGGAGTGGGAGAGTCACTTGGGAGTAGTCACAGGCTGCCTTCCCTGAGGTTGTATGTGACAGCCCTCATTTTGCAAAGTCATTTGGTTTTGGAGGTCCAGAATCCTCTGTTAGCATGTTGAGAGTGTTCATTGTCAGGCCCGATGTCATCTTAACTAAGCTCCCAGACTAATGTGTGCAACCCGGATTCCAGTTCATTAGAACGGGAATATATATGTTCATACAACCCACTCATTCACTCTCCTGCTGTGGACTTTCCTAAAAGGGAAGCCAAGTGATGGTCAGGATGTCACATGGAGTATAGAGTCAGAACATGGGGAGTGAGAGGTATCAGACAAGTGACATCAGGCCAAGATTTCTGATGTGTCTGTAATGATAATAATGATAATGATAATATGTGTCTGTAATGATAATAATGATAAAGATAATAAGAGCCAGCATTTACATGGGGCTCACTGTGTGCTAGCCATCCTGTTGTAAGTGCTTTATGCATATTGACCCATGTCATCCTCACAACAGCCCTAGGTATCCTATTATTATACCCATTTTATAGGTGAGGTACAGAGGCAACAAGATGTCAAGCGGCTTGCTGAAGGTTACTCAGCTAGGAATAATTGGCCAACCCTTGCATTGGTGGCTCTTTGCTGTTCTTTTATTTTATTTTCCTATTCAGCTATCTATAGGCTATACCTTTAGGTTTGTTAATATAGCCGGTCACTTTAGAGTGGCATTTTGCTGACCTCGGGACCTTTCTGTTCAAGGTGACTTTGCATAACTCTGAACTGTTATGAATTTTACTTTGGAATTTTTGTTCAGATGGCAAACCTACATTTCCTGTTCAAATTCTTAGAAGTAAATCATCATGGCCACAGTGCCATTGGGAAAGATACATGTTGTGTAGTAGCCTAAAAAACCAGAAATGAAGGGGCATGCATTGAAGCATGACTTGTTTTAATTGAGTTACTTCACAGATGCTGTCATCCTGCTGTGGAAGGTGAATGATAGCAAGGAGCCAGAACAGATTGCTTTTCAGGATGAGGATGAGGCTCAGCTGAACAAGGAGAATTGGACTGTTATAAAAACTCTGAGGTAACTTGGGAGGGATTATGGGACAGATTGCTTTTTCCAGTCTGAATGCATTAAATGGAACATGCTGTTTGAATTTTATATCTAACTTGTACTTATATGATAGTCATAGACAATAATTTTAAAGGGTAAAAACATAATTAAAGTGAATTTTCTTAGTTTCTGTTATAACATTTTTCTTAGCAAAAATGAATCAATTTTGAAGATATAAATATCCTTGAAAGTAGTTGTTTATAGCTACAGCTAATATAGTTCCAGTGGAAATTTCTGGAATTCCATTTTAATGCATGGCTCCTGAGTTTGCCTTTAAATTTTTGATAAGTTTTTCCTTTTTGAGTCAATAATTATTTTTTTTCTTCTTTGCCTTTGCATCCTAGGGGCCACTTAGAAGATGTATATGATATCTGCTGGGCAACTGATGGGAATTTAATGGCTTCTGCTTCTGTGGATAACACAGCCATCATATGGGATGTCAGTAAAGGTAAATGGTATGTTTTTGTTATTATCAGTGGGAAGGAATGTTATAAGTGTCTAAAAAGTCTAACCTAGCCGGGCTCGGTGGCTCAGCCTATAATCCCATGCCTTTGGGAGGCTGAGGTGAGTGGATTGCCTGAGCCCACGGGTTCGAGACCCGCCTCGGCAACTTGGCGAGACCTCATCTCTACAATAAATCAAAAATTAGCTGGGCATGGTAGCGCGCGCCTGTAGTTCCAGCTACTTGGAAGGCTGAGGTGGAAGGATCACCGGAGCCCAGCAGGTCAAGGCTACAGTGGCTGGGAGCGGCCACTGCACTCCAGTCTGGGCGACAGAGTGAGACTCCAACTCAAAAAAAAAAAAAAAAGCCTAACCTACTTTAATTTTAAAAGCAAAACAAAAATTTTCTTTAGTGAACTATAATATAAAATAGGTGGTTGGCTCAACAGGATAGGGATTAGTCCCATGTGCCATGGATACAGCTCAGTTTTTAGGGCCCCTGTCCAAATGTGAGAGGCTTCGCAGCCCAGTTGTGAGTCACTGGTGTTCAAGCTAGGCAAATCCATATGCCTGGGGGTGCAGACTCGATAACAGGCCTATTCCCTGCTTTCAGGGAGCTTAGGATCTTGAGAAGGTTATCAGGTCATTTATAGCTAATGGGTCATTGTGTGCTGGGTGCTAGAGATCAAAGAAAGCCAGGACCTGTTCTCTAAAATAGAAGGGAAATGCCAAAAGCCAGCCCTGGCTAATTCCTAACCATTTTTATCCCCACAGCCCTTTACTCAAACTTTCAGTTTTCTCCCAGACCTCTTTTTGCTAATCCTTCTATAGCCCGGGTTGAGAATCAGGAGGTGAAGATAGTGTCCAAGCCCCCAGCTGTATTCTTGCATCAGTTCAGTTTTCATCTGCTCAAAAAATCTCTGCTCTTTTTAGTTTTTGCCATCCAGCTAAGGCATCCTCTGTCCTGTCTGGTCTCTGCCATACTCTTTCTAATCAGACCTCAGCATTCTGGCAAAGCGGATGGTCGGCATTCCTGTCTTCCTGTCTACCCCCCCATCTGGCTGTTGTCCAGTTTCAGTGTCTGTACGGATAGTCCATCCAGCCCTCCCTTAAGCCAGTTGTAGTGACTTTGAATATGCCATTGTTCTGGGCACCATTGCAGGTGCTGGAAATAACAGAAATGAAATGGTTGCGTTCTAGTGGGGCCATCAGACAAAAAGTGAGGTGGTGATGGGTGCCGTAAAGGGGCTATCAGGGCAAGCTTCTCTGAGCATTTGGCATTTGAACAGAGACTTGAGTGAGTCAGGGAGCAAACTGTGTACATTATTTAGGGAAAGAGTTTTCCAACCTGTGGGAATAGCAGGTGCAGAGGCCCTATGGCAGGAGTAGCTTGCCTTGTCCCATGAAGAGGAAGGAATGGAATACTAAGGGGGTGGACCGGGAGTATCTGAGGTTGGGAAGAGGTAAGGGGCCAGGTCACATAGGGTTGTGGTCCGTGGAAGGGATTTCAGATTTTATTCTAAGTATGACAGGATGCTGCTGACTTTGAACAGTCGAGTAATGTGATTTTATTTATGCTTTAAAAAGATGACTCTGGGTGCCATGTGAATAGGAAAATAAATGAGATAGCAAGGGGAACCTGTTAGTGGTGTAACAGTAATTGAGGAGAAGGGACAATGGCTTGGGTTCGTGTGGTAGTGATGGAAGGAGTGAAGAAGGGCTTATTTGGAATATAATTTGAAGAGAGAACTGATAGGATTTGCCAGTAGATTGGCTGTAACTCCAAGCTTTTTGGCAACCAGGTTAATATTGGTGCCATATCCTGAAATTAGGAACACTATGGAGAAGAGCAGTTTTGTCAGGGAGTCTGGAAATCAAGGCCACATTTGAGACCTCTGTCATTTTAACTGCTCTGTCAGTGTCAACCTCAGCCAGATGTCCCACTCTGTCACCAAAACTGCTTCTCCTTCAGTTTTCTGAATAGTTTTATTCCTTCTCATGTCCTTATTATTATGAGTTGGAGTCTCACCTGTAATCCTGTGCTTTGGGAGGCTGAGGTGAGTGGATTGCCTGAGCCTGCGGGTTCGAGACCCGCCTGGGCAACTTGGCCAGACCTCATCTCTACAATAAATCAAAAAATTATCCGGATGTGTGCGCCTGTGGTTCCAGCTACTCGGAAGGCTGAGGCGGAAGGATTGCCGGAGCCCAGCAGGTCGAGACTGCGATGGCCTGGAGCGGTCACTGCACTCCAGTCTGGGTGACAGAGTGAGACTCCAACTCAAAAAAAAAAACAACAAAAACCTGCGACTCTGCAGGCTGGGCCACTACAAATTCATCCTTGTCAACCTCAGTGACCTCCACCCCCTTTCACTTGTCATGGTCAAATGCTTCTCCCCTTTCCCCAGTAGCTACTTCAAACCTATACAAGTCTCTTGAAGCCCATTTCTCAGCCCCCTGCCACCTTAATCCCAGCAGAGTTCCCAAAAAGAGTTTCAAGGAGAGAGTGATGCCATCACATGGAGCAGGGAGGGCAGGGGAGGTTGGCTGATGCGTCAGTGTTGAGTTTTATATATGTAGGTCACTGGCAGCTTAAGAACTGGCAGTGTTCATGGGTGGTGGGGAGTGGAGCTTCAGTTGCAGGGGGCTGAGTGAGTGGGTGGTGAGGAGACTGGAAAAGTGAGTTAGGCCACTTGTTAGAGGGAAGAGTTTTGTGTTTTACTTTTTCAGACTGGCCAAGTCTTCATAACCTTCACCTCTTTATTTATTTATTTTGACTCAGGATCTCAATCTGTCTCCTAGGCCAGAGTGCAGTGGCACACTCATGGCCCACTGCAGCGTTGACCTCCTGGGCTTAGGTGATCCTTCTGTCTCAGCCTACCAAGAAGCTGGGACTACAGGCGCGTGCCACCATGCCTGGCTAATTTTTTGATTATTTGTAGAGACAAGGTTTTGCTATGTTGCCTAGGCCAGTCTTGAACTTCTGGACTCAAGAAATCCTCCCACCTCAGCCTCCCAAATTACTAGGATCATAGGTATGAGCCATCACACCTGGCCCCTTCTCTTTTTAGACAGGTCATCTCTGTGCTGCTGCCTTTATCTACTAAATAGTTTCCCCAAATTCCTTTTCCATCCCTTTTAACATTGCTCTGGTTCAAGCCTTCCTCATATCTTTCCTGGTCTACTCTGTCATCTCCTAACTAGTGGCTCTTTTTGTCATCTTTTCTAAAATTTCATCTTTCTTCCTTCCTTTCTTTTTTCCTTTCCTTTCCTTCCTTCCTTCCTTCCTTCCTTCCTTCCTTCCTTCCTTCCTTCCTTCCTTCCTTCCCTTCCTTCCCTTCCTTCCCTTCGTTCCTTTCCTTTCTTTCCTTTCTTCCTTTCTTTTCTTTCTGTCAGAGTCTCACTCTGTCACTCAGGCTGGAGTGCAGTGGCACGCTCATGGCTACCACAGCCTCGGCTTGCTGGACTCAGGCGATTCTTTTGCCTCAGCCTTCCAGTTAGCTTGCTCATGGCTACTGCAGCCTCTACCTGCTGGGCTCAGGGATTCTTCCACCTCAGCCTCCCAAGTAGCTGGAACCACAGGCATGCAGCACCATACCTGGCTAATTTTTTTTTTTTTTATTGTAGAGACGATGTCTTGCCAAGTTTCCCAGGCTGATCTTAAATCCCTGGGCTCAGGTAATCCTCTCGCCTCTGCCTCTCAAAGTTTTGGGATATGGGTGTGAGTCACCATGCCTGGCCGGGTTTTTTAAATTGTGGAGATGAAGTCTCTACATGTTGCCCAGGCTGGTCTCTAACTCTTGGGCTTAGACAATCCTCTCGCCTTGGTCTCCTGAAGTGCTGGGATTACAGCTGTGAGCCACCTCATCTAGCCTGAGTTTCATCTTTAAAATGCAGATTGCTTCTCAGTTTAGAGTTCCTCTTAAGCCACACCTTGAATACCCAGAGGCTGTCCCTTTTATACAAGGGTACCTGTCCTATTTTTCCTTTTTTCCTTATCTTGCCATTCCTGGCCCTCTACCTTACCCGTTAGCAGTTCTTAGTTACTTCTCACTGCTCCATAAGGGCTAAACTAAGCTGTCTTTTCTCCTGTAGTTTTCCTCAGATACCCTTCTTTCCCCCTCCATCGATTCTCTGTATCCTGCCTGACCTGAGAACTGTATTTAGATCTTCTTTGACCCCTACCTCTGCCTTGTTGGCTGCCCCTTTCCGATCCATATTGTATGATGTGACACACATTAACTCACCTGTTTTGTGTCTGTCCTGTCTGTGAGCTCCCTGAGGGGTGGCACTGTGTGAAGTCAACCTTTGTGTCACCAGAGCCTGACACAGGGTTTGGTTCAGAGCCTCTCAGGTACTGCTGCCTGTTGAATGATGAATGGTATAAAGAGGATAATGTTTAAGTTGCAATTTATGCCATTTGTGCTTGAGTAAATTTTGATAATCCTGTTGTGTGCTTTTTTTGTAGGACAAAAGATTTCAATTTTTAATGAACACAAAAGTTATGTACAAGGAGTAACGTGGGATCCTTTGGGTCAATATGTTGCTACTCTGAGCTGTGACAGGTACGTTACTATTTGGCAAGTTACCTTTGTATTTACTTAGAATTTTCTGCAGAGTTATTTTTATCACAACTTAACCAGGATTTGTCATAGTCTAGCTTTGGTGCTTTTGTTCTTTTTTTCATGCTACTTATTCTTACAACATAATAAGAAATTGAAAACTAATTAGGGCAAGCGCCTTATACAAAGTTAGAACTTAGTACATCTTTATTGAATGGGTGAGTAAATGTAGAAGAGCTTCTAATATTAAATAAACTTAGGATTACATTTAATTTTATGGGAGACTTAAGGAAAAAACCCTTTTATAAATGTGAGTTAATCAGAAGATGTAGAGAGAGTTGGACTATTTATTTTAGTTTTTTATTATGGTTTATTGATGCAGTGATTTTAATGACTTTAAATTTATATAAAAATAACTAGCTGGGCGCAGTGGCTCATGCCTATAATCCCAGCACTTTGGGGTGCGGAGGCGAGAGGTTTGCCTGAGCTCAGGGGCTCAAGACCTGGGAAACTTGGCTAGACCTCGTCTCTACAATAAAAATAAATAAATAAACTGGGTGTGGTGGCATGTACCTGTAGTTCCAGCTACTTGGAAGGCTGAGGTAGAAGGATTTCCTGAGTCCTGCAGGTTGAGGCTGTGGTGGCCGTGAACAGGCCACTGCACTCTAGCCTGGGTGACAGAGTGAGGCTCTGACTCAAAAAAATATATATAAGGTATGTCTGTCCTTTCTGAAATGAAATTTTTCTCTGTGTTTACTGATATAATCGCATTAATTATGTTCTTGGAACAAAGAATTAAAATCAAATCAGGAGTGCCAGATATATTATTTAATAGTTAGATTAGTCCTTTTGACGATTTATCCAACTACTTTTTTTTTGAGTCGTAGTCTCACTCTGTCACCCAGACTGGAGTGCAGTGGCATGCTCACGGCCATCTCAGCCTCGACCCGCTGGACTGAGGTGATCCTTATGCCTCAGCCTTTCAAGTAGCTGGAACTATAGGTGCGCGCCACCATGCCTGGCTAATTTTTTGATTTATTGTACAATGAGATCTCACCAAGTTGCCCAGGCTGATCTCGAACCCCTGGGCTCAGGCAATCCTCTGTCTCTGCCTCCCAAAGTGCTGGGATTACAGGCTTGAGCCACCAGTGCCTGGTTTATCCAACTACTTTTAATTAAAACAAATTGAATTTTATATGGTCCTGGAATAAAAACAACATGGAAGAGTTAGTTTTTGTTTTGTTTTTTTTTTTTAGTTGGAGTCTCACTCTTTCACCCAGACTGGAGTGCAGTGGCCGCTCCCAGCCACCGCAGCCTCAACCTGCTGGGCTCTGGCGATCCTTCCGCCTCAGCCTTCCAAGTAGCTGGAACTACAGGCGCGTGCTACCACGCCTGGCTCATTTTGATTTATTGTAGAGATGAAGTCTTGCCAAGTTGCCCAGGTGGGTCTCGAACCCGCGGGCTCAGGTAATCCACTCACCTCAGCCTCCCAAAGGCGCAGAATTACAGGCTGAGCCACTGAGCCTGGCTTGTTTTTTTGTTTTTTTTTAATGGAATTTCCTGTTATATTCTACATATCATTTATTTTCTGATATGTGTGTTTTATTCGGGCAATCAGGAGTAAAACAATCTCACTAGCTAGTGGAGGTAAGATGACTTATTAACAAACAAATTTATCTGCTGGTGTTCTTCTTACTCTTGTAAATCCTTGCGACTGAGACTGTTTACAAAATACACTTCCCTGCAGTCATACAAAGTACCACTGGACAAAATGTCCAAGACCTGAAAAATAAGGCTGGACCTAAAATATGTCATATTTGAGAAGCTGAAACATTCAATGAAAAATTAAAAGAAAATAATGATCACAAATAATAGATTGTTTCTATTTGTGAAACAATCTATAAATGAAAGGTAATTCATGACTAGAAGTGGTAAGTAAGACTTGTGTTTTCTCTTTAGGGTGCTGCGGGTATACAGCACACAGAAGAAACGTGTGGCTTTTAATGTTTCGAAGATGCTGTCTGGAATAGGAGCTGAAGGAGAGGTACAAAATGTTTTGCCATTCCCTTTCAGCAGTACTTTATTATTGTTATTTTAGATTTTGCTTTCTTTTTTCTTACTAAATCTTTTTATTTTGCAAATATGGTCACATCTCAATTTTGATGCAAGGTTTTCATCAGAAATAGTTGTTCTATATTTAAATTTCATGAAGTTGAATAAGTTGTTCCCAACTTCAGAGGTTTTCCAATAACCGACTTGAGTATTAGTTTTTAAACTAAAATTAAATAATACTTAAAAGTAATTTTTTTAGTAATATGTCACATTTCAAGGACTTGGAAGCCATGTGTGGCTGGTTAGTGGGGAGTGCATTGGATATCACATGTGGCTACTGTGGATAGATGACTGCAATGTCCTCTGTGATGGTTAATTTTATGCATCAATTTGAATGGGCAATGGGGTGCCAAGATTAAATATTGGTTCTGGGTATGTCTGTGAGGTGTTTCTAGATGAGGTGAACTTTTGAATCAGTGGACTCAGTAAAGTAGATTGACCTCCCATGTGGGTGGGCATCATCTACTCCACTGAAGGCCTGAGTAGAACAAAAGGTAGAGGAAGGAGGAATTTGCCCTTTTTTTTCCTTCCTCACTGCTTGAACTGAGACTTCTCCCCTCATCTTCTCTTGCTGTCAGACAAGGATTTACAGCATCAGCTCCTTGGTTCTTAGGCCTTTAGATTTGGACTGAACCACACCACCAGCTTTCCTAGGTCTCCCACTGGCAGACAGCAGATTGTGGGACTTCTTACCTCTGTAATCCTGTGATCCAATTCCTCATAATGAATCTTTAATATATACATATATATCCTACTGGTTCTGTTTTTCTGGGGAACCCTGACTAACAAAACCTTTCACCACATATTCCCTTCTTCACGGAGCACCCAGGCTGATGGTTAAAACATGGAAACCCAATCACATCATCCTTGCTTAGAGCCTCTAGGGCCTTCCATGATATTTTGTAAACTCCAGTGAGTCAAGTGGTGTTATAGCCTGACCAGATTCTTATACCCACTGCCCAGAAAAACTGAGACTGATGCAGCTGTTGCAATACAGAAAGAGTTCAATATCGCAAAGCAGCTGAGCAAGGAGGATGGGAGATATTTCTCAAATCTACCTCACAGTACTGGACTTAGGAAGTCATGAGCTCCTCCCATATCCTTGCATCTAAGACATTGACTTCAAGGGCCTGACACCTGAACTATACAGTAAGGCTTCCTCTTGACTTAGTGTGTGGGCTGGTCTGTAGGGAAATTAGGACATTGGGGGCCAGTGGAGAGCTGGTGATGGAAGACAGTGGTTGCCAACCCTGGCTGCACTGTGAAATCACCTGGGAAGCATTAAAAATGAGTACCTGGACCTCACCCCAGTGGTGTAAATCACTTGGCTTGAGGTCGACAGGGCATCCGTGATTCCCAGGTATAGTGAGGGTCATCACTACTCATCTTGGAAGATATCTGCAATAGGCAACAGAAGGGAGGTGGGTCTGAGCATTGAATCTGGCTGACAGCAGGTGGTATATCATCTTTGCAGTGGGGGATTCTGGTAGTAGGAGCAGAGACCCAGCCAAAGGGCTGGTATTTAGGAACAGGGGAACTTTGATCTTTGAAAGAACTGGCAAATGAAGGAAGGACTCCTGGAAGAGTCAAGACTCCTGAGACAGGCACTTAGGTAAAAGGAAACAAGCCAGTTACTGGAACAGCAAAGGGACTTAGTACAAATCCAGTCTGAGGGTGTCAGGGGAGAGCATTGTGGACCGGGAGCTGACTGGTGCTGAGTGTTTACATCTGTGTAGTCAGGAGAGTAACTGTTCCATGCAGGTGTTCAAGAAATGCTTGAAAAGATTGTATGATTACCAGTTGAATAATCCACTATTTTCTTTTTTAAAAAAATGTACATTCAGTTGGAAATTCTAAATGTAAGCATGCAGGTAAAAAGCAAGGTCTCCTACTCATTTTTCCACCATCTCTTCAGTCTTACTCACCAGACAAACCGCTGTTGACATTGTGGTGTATGTTCTCACAGAGTTTTTAAAAGTAATTGTGGAAACACAAAGCACACACAGCTTTAGTTAACAAAAATGCATGATTGATGACTCTTGCAGTATTGCATGATT